>NC_073379.1:21250753-21550753 GCF_028641065.1 Leucoraja erinaceus | reverse complement strand
ATCCTTGGTACCTGGGTTAAATGTGTAGTCTTGCAAGTTTTAATTCATTGGCTAGCAGAGCAGGCAGAATGACCTGTGGAAACTACAGTGTGCTTCTTCTAAGATGCGCACATATTAACGACGTTAAAAGTGATATCACATACATTATAGTTTTAAAACTCAATAAGCATAGTGGTAGAATTGCTGAGCTGATGCTTCAATTCCATTGAGGGCAGGTATAATTGAAATTTCATGAAAAATGTTTTAGTTTAGTTTTAGTTTTAGAGATACAGCATGGAAACAGGCCCACCGAGTACACACAGGCCATCGATCACCCATTCACACTTGTTCTATGTTATTCCCTCTTACTCATCCACTCCCTGCACACAGGAGACAATGTTTATAGTGGCCAATTAACTCACAAACTGGCACGTCTTTGAGTTGAGGGAGAAAACCAGAGCACCCGGATGAAGCCCACAGGGTCACTTCACACAGATAACACCCGAGATCAGTCTAGAATCCAAGTCTTTGGCACTGTGAGGCATTGGCTTTTCCAGCTGTGCCACCGTGCCAACCAAATCCAGATACACAGATGTTATAGATGTTTTCTGCTGCTTTGTGGCTGGGGCATACTCTGCCCCTGTGATGGCAATTACCCACGAATGGCCCTTTTATCATTAATGTGGATACATTTGACCTGGAATCAAAGCTGGTGTTGGGGAGATCAGAACAAGGTACGTCTTGGATAGACACAACATGCTGGAGTAACACTCCGGGAAAGGCAGCATCTCTGGAGAGGCCTTTGTGCAATGCTGGCAACTGATAACTCTTTGTGCCTTTACAATGGTCACCCCTGCTGCAATATAAACAGAACATGTCAAGAGTTCCAAACTTGAAGCATTAACTGCCACCAATGTTAACAAATAATGAGGTGAATAGTAATATATTTCAGACGGACATAGAAAGATGATTAATGATTTTTTTACGCAATGCGAATGATGTAATGCAGTTTGGTAAGAGAACCATTGTTTCAAGTTGCATTATGAAGAGATTAATTTCCATTAAGTTTCTTGCACTGCTGTTCTGCTGAAGGCATTGTCTTGTGCTAAGGTCCTCCTGCAGAGTATAGGCAGCAGGATCTCTGAAATACCTCACCCAAGCTGCTGTTATTCAATATTGACACAAAATGCTAGAGTAACTCAGCAGGTCAGGCAGGATCTCTGGAGAGAAGGAATGGGTAATGTTTGCAACCCAGCGGTATGAATGTTGAATTCTCTAACTTCAAGTAACCCTTGCTTTCCATCTCTCCCCACCCTGGTTCTCTGACTAGTTTCACTGTCCTCCTGATTAATTTTATTGATTGCATGCCTCCTTGTCACTTTCCCCTCAGCTAACAATGAACTATTGTACATTTTCCTTGATCATCGTCCCCTTGGATCTGTCATTTTTTCACCTTACCCTCCCATATCTCTACTCCCTCTCCCCTGAGTCTCAATCTGAAGAAGAGTCTTGACCCAAAACATTTTAATATTTAACATTTTCTGGTTTTATTGCAGCATGTGTTACCACTGTTAACAAAAGTGTACAATTCCCTCAACATTAAATATACTGAAACTATTTTAAACATTTGTTAGGAGTTGGGTTTCAATTCTGAATAGCTCACTTGGCATCAAGGTCAAAGACTCTAAGAAGTTCCTTCACTGCTATCAGAAGTAAGAGACAATCATTATGTGGAAAGATTCAACAATCTGCTACTGTTTTTCTGAGAAACTTCAGAGTTGATTTAACAGATGTTAAAAAATATGAAAGATTTTGACGAAAATAGATAAAAAGACACTGTCATTGAAATTCATACATGGAAAGGCAGCGCAGTGTTTGTGAGTGAACTTCATGCACATACTTTGTGAAACGTTGGCTATCTCCTTTGCTCCATAGATGCTGCTGTACCCGCTGAGTTTCTCCAGCATTTTTGTGTACCTTGGGTTAATAGGCTAATTGGTCACTGTAAATTACCTGACTGTGTAGGGAATGGAGGTCAGGCAGCATCTCTGGAGAAAAGGAACAGCAACCGTTTCGGGCTGAGATCCTT
This sequence comes from Leucoraja erinaceus, assembly GCF_028641065.1. Classification (NCBI taxonomy): domain Eukaryota; kingdom Metazoa; phylum Chordata; class Chondrichthyes; order Rajiformes; family Rajidae; genus Leucoraja; species Leucoraja erinaceus. Next base: position 21,548,685 of record NC_073379.1, on the reverse strand, counting down.
CTTAAGATGGTTTCCATCTCATTTCCATCTTGACCCCTTAACCCGTGTGCTCATCAAAGATAGAACTCAGCAAGGCTGTGGTTAGTTGCCGAACATTTTCCTAACCAGCGAGTCAGGTTAAATAAAGTGGAACTGGCTCTCAATGAATCGTCCATATCCCATGGCTGTACTCAAGTCACTAGATGGTTGTTCCTGTGTGTGGCCAACATTGGATGCCAATTGCAATTATGAAAATCAGTTTTACATGGGAGACACAGTATTCTGCAATTGCGAATCATATGGCTCATTGAAAAAAAACATGCACAGAAAAATGAGTTGGTTCCAGTGGGCAAAGCTGCGCCAACCACAGGACATAAACGTATGGAGACTGGCAATGCAAACACAGATGGCTTGAGTAACAGAGATTTTATGCAGCAGGTTGTTGTGATCTGGAATGTAAAAACAAAAAGACTGGCAGAAGCAAACTCTTTCATTTCCAAAAAGATTTTGAGTAAATATTTGGAGAAGAGAATCATTTCTGGGACGAAATGTAAAAGTGGAAATGAGAGATTGATCTTTCAAGCAGATCATCACTGTTACAGTGGTCGGAATGGTTCCTGGTGCATTATTCTAATGGGATCCATGGGGCAGAATTTGCTTTGTTTAGGTTAGTTCAGAGATACAGCGTGGAAACAGGCAATTTGGCCCACCGAGTCCACACCGACCAGCGATCCCCGCACATTAACACTACCCTACACTGGGGCCACTTTACATTTATACCAAGCCAATGTACCTACAAACCTGTACGTCTTTGGATTGTGGGAGGAAACCAAAGATCTCTGAGAAAACCTACACGGTCACGGGGAGAACGTACAAACTCCATACAGACAGCATCGATAGCTAGGATTGAACCCAGGTCTCGGGCACTGTAGCGCTCTGGCAGCAACTCTACTGCTGCGCCACCGTGTTGCCTAGTGCACATATTTCATGTGCTCTACAAAGGAATATAACTTATGGTACAGTGCTAAAGTGATAAAGGTGATGTCTTACAACGCCAGACACCCGGGTTCAATCCTGACTGCCGGTGCTGTCCGTACGGAGAGTGTAAATTCTGCCTGTGACTGCGTAGGTTTTCTCCAGGTGCTCCAGTTTCCTCTTATACTCCAAAGACGTGCAGGTTTGTAGGTTAGTAGGTTAATTGACCTGTAAATTCTAAGTTGTTCTTAGTGCATAGGATAGTGCTAGTGTAGGACTCGTTGGGCCAAGGCGGCCTGTTTCTATGCTGCATCTCTGAAGTTTAAAATCTCGTCTAAAGTCTAAAATATAAATCTTTTGCCAGATTTGATCAGGCCATTTCTGTCCATTTTGCACCATTTCCAGAATTTGCTCCACGCATATGGTGCACGAATGTGCAAGATGTCAGGTGGCATGCAGTGACACCAGAGGGCATGCAACACATGCTTTGATGCGAGTTGATCAAATCTCATTTGCGCATCTGAGGCCCACAAACCCTTCATCCCACACACAGGAGAGTGTAGACTGCTTCTGTGCTACCTAAAGGAGATCAGGCCTGATCTATGTTTGGATGTCCAAGGGATCAATCACTTAATTTTATTCATTACCAATAATATTTGAAGCCCTTATTCATGTTTGCAACCTCAACCTTCCGTGTATCCAAAACCAATCTGACCACCCTATCTAATAGAAATGGCCCTCCCTCAACACATTACATCTCTGTCCCTTGTTGTAACAATATCGTTATTGCACTATATCCTCTTGAACTAAATGCAATTCACATTATTCCCTTCATCATGTACCTGTGCACCATGGATGGCTCGATTGTAATCATAGTCTTTATGTTGACTAGTTAGCATGTCATAAAAAGCTTTTCACTGTGCCTCGGTACATGTGACAATAAACTAAACTTAACTCAACTCAACTAAACCATGTCCTGACACTTTACTCAACCCCAATACACCCCCCCCCCCTCCCCGAGGGATGTGGGAGGAAACCAGAGCACACAAACGAAACCCCCGCAGTCATAGGGGTTACATGCAAACTCCACACCAACACCACCCAGGATTGACTCTAATGCTGCAATACTGCAGAACTATTAGTTGCATCGCCGTGTCACCCAGTTAAATGCTTATTCAAATAAGAAGTAACTAATCTGGTGTCTATTCACTAAAATGTGATTATGTGGGATTCAAATGCCCGAGTATACTTTAATCATGGTGGATAATTTATTGGTGGTAATTGAGGGCCCAAAAGGCATGAGCTGAGAACCATGACCACCAGCTGGTTAGATTAAATATTAATCAAAGAAAGCGTTGTGCTCATGGGTTGTTGGGAACATTGTGGTTTGAAACTATTGGAAGCTTTTCAGAAGTGATTCAAGAAATGGACATAAGTTAATGAAAAACTGTGATGAGCCGCATTAAGGTAACAGAATGGCTATAAATGTGAAACCAAGAAGCTTTAAACAAAAGTCAGTGACTGAGAAAAATCAGCAGGCTGCTCAGAATCACTGGAGAAATTCGCTTAGATAAGAAGTGGGGATAAAAGTGGCTGAAATTTTGCATTAGTGAGTGCTAACTACACGGGTGCTTGGTTCCTCTGCAGTCAATGGTCCAGTTGGTCACTGTGAGTTGAAATGAAGTGGCTCGGGCCCACACTGGCTTTTGGGATGCTGCTGGGCTCCTTCGCGACTACTGTACGTCCATATGATGAAGTGATGAAGCTCTGTGGCCGTGACTTTGTAGAAAAGCTCATTAGCCTCTGCGCAAGTATGAAAACACGTGTTGATCACCCGTACGGTGAGTATATTCGTCGCCTTGCTTGACAAAGGTTGAAGAAGTAATTATGATCTATAATAAGCTAAGTGTCATTGTGTGACATTATCTTAACATGTGATGTGATTTTGTTGATCAAAATCTTTCTGCTATGACCCAAGAAAATCCATGTGCTCTATTACATATGGCCCAAGAAAGTCACCCAGAGTCACAATAATATAATATTTTAGACTACATTTAAAGAATACTGGCACAGATATTATTTTTAATTTAGAGAAACAGCATGGAAACGGGCCCTTCAACCAACTGAGTCCGCACCGACCATTGATAACCTATTCTCACTAGTTCTATGTTAACTGACTTTGCCATCCACTCCGTACCCACTTGGAGCAATTTACAGAGAACTATCAACCTGCAAGGCTGTAGATGTTTGGGATGAGGGAGGAAAGTGGGGTATTGTGAGGAAGCCCATGTGGTCGCAGTGAGAATGTGCAAACTCCTCACTGGCAGCTCCTGAGATCAGGATCGAACCCGGGTCTCTGGTGCTGTGAGGCAGCAGCTCTACCAGTTGTGCCACCATGCCACCCTGTGTGCCAAATATTCCTGCACAGGGTTTTGCCAAAACTCAATAGCTGGAGTGACTTGTTTGTTACTCTGGGTGGGGGCAGCCTTGGTAGAGGGAGTGAAATAATCAGCCAGTTCTTACCTGGTCATTCTCCAGTGACTCCTGTAGAAAGTTGTGTTTCTGAACCGTTTCAGATGGGAAGGTTGAGTGCTTCACATCTGCCACATCCTGGGAGAGTCATGTAATGCCATCGTGGCCTTGAACAGACCTTCAAGAGTCAAGAGTGTTTCATTGTCCGATTCACTGGGAACGAGACAAATACTTTTACTTGCTGTGGCTTCTCAACACCACAAATTAACGTACAATAAGCAATAATACAGTAAATTATCAGATATACTAGGTAACCAAAGTGTGTAATAGTGGAAGGCAAGGCATGCAATGTGTAGAAGGGATCTGCAGATGCTGGTAAATACTGAAGATAGACATTGGACTGACTGGAGTAACTCAGCGGGTCAGGCAGCAATCTCTGGAGAAAAAAGAAGTTTTGGGTTGGAACTCTTCTTCAGACTCTAGTGGTATGTTGTATTAGAGGTATGTAGTATTAGTGGTATGTAGAGCAACCTATACAAAGTACATCTCCACTATGCTGGACTAACTCAGCGGGTCAGTCTGAAGAAGGGGGCCACCCCGAAAGGTCACCTATCCATTTTTTCTCCAGAGATGCAACCTGACCCGCTCAGTTACTCAAGCACTTTGTGTCTGTCTTTGATGTAAGCCAGCATCCCCTTCTTATTACAAAGTCCATAGTAGCTTGTTGCTGAGGTAGGCTTGTGGTTTGTGTTGTACAAAGTGGTTCAAGGTGCTTACGGTTCTTCCCATCAACCATCAGGCACCTGACCCACACTATGACCTCTGCTCTCTAATGTGGCAAACCACTCAACTTTTCAAATGTAGAATCCATTGAGTAAAGGAAAGTAATGCCCAGACAGATTTTGCAAAGCGGCTGGTGGGTGTATGGAGCGAGCTGCCAGAAGAAGTACAGTAGTTGAGGCAAGGACAATAACAATGTTTAAAAGACATCTGGACAATTATGTGGATAGGAAAGATTTAGAAGGATATGTGCCAAATGTGGGAAGGTGGGACGAGCATAGATGAGGCATCTTGGTCGGCAAGGATATGTTGGGCTGAAAGGCCTATTTCCATGCTGTATGACTCTATAACTAACACACACAATTTAAACTCATCTTGTGGTGATTTGATATGTGGATATTACTGGTGTCTTTGTATTAAGCTCTCAGTGCAGAGAAGGTTGGTGGTGGCAGTACATGACATCACAGGGCCATTGTGTGTCTGTCGCGTAAATAACATGCAAACGACGGCCAAGTGGGACAGGCCCTAGACCCTTCTTCAGACCTAAAAAAGGTTCTCAACCCAAAACATCACCCATTCCTTCCCTCCAGAGATGCTGCCTGTCCCACTGAGTTACTCCGGCATTTTGTGCATTATCTTTCTATACTTTGCCAATTTAAGTGTCTGATGACATGCCTCTTACATGCCTGTTTCTGCTTCCACCATCATCACTGACAGCGAGTTCCAGGTATCAACCATTCATCTTGTAAAAAGCTTTTCCCCTCAGAGCCTCTGTAAAATGTCTTCCACTCACCTTAATCTCATGGCCCCTTGTTTATAATACCCGTACTAGAGGGGAAAGATATCTACCCTATCTATGCCTCTTGTAATTTTATATACCTTTATAGGTCATTGTTGAGCCTCATTCTCTCCAAGGAAAACAAGCTCAGCCTATCTAATAGAGTCTGAGACGTAGAGTAATACAGTGTGGAAACAGGCCCTTCGGTCCAATTTGCCAACACCGTCCAGCATTTGGTCCATATCCCTCCAAACCTGTCCTATCCATGTACCTGTCTAACTGTTTCTGAAACGTTGGGATAGTCTCAGCTTCAACTACCTCCTCTGGCAGCTCGTTCCAAACACCCACTACCCTTGGTATGAAAAAGTTGCCCCTCGGATTCCTATTAAGTCTTTCCCCCTTCACTTTAAATCTATGTCCTCTGGTCCACGATTCACCCTCCCTGGGCAAGAGACTCTGTGCATCTACTCAATCTATTCCTCACATGATTTAATACACTTATATAAGATCAAAATCTCGCTTAATTAAAGTCCTCCAACCCTGGCGACATCTGATGAAATTGCTCTGCATCTCACCAGCACATCCTTCCTGCAGTGTGGTGACCACAACTGGTCACGTTACTCCAAGTGCCAGTTTGCCAGTGATATACCATTGACTGGGGGTGTAGGGGCAGAGAGCTGTGATGTACAGCGACTGGGTAGTTCTGGTATTTATGGGCTGTAGGGCTGTATGGTTGTAGGGCTTACTAAAAATTGGAGAATACAATGTTCATATCGTTGGGTTGCAAGTTTGCGTGTGGCCTCACTCCAACAATGGAGGAGGCCAAGGACAGAAACGTCCGTGTAGGAACGATAAAGGGAGTTAAAATCATTAGCAACTGGGAGATCCAATTGGCCTTGGCGGACCGAGAGCAAGTGTTCGGCGAAATGGACTCGGCGGACCAAGAGCAAAGTACTCTTTCGAGAGATTAGTACGGCTGGGCTTGTTTCTCATGGAGCAAAGGAAGCTGAGGGGTGACCTGATGAAGGTATGTAAAATTATGTGAAGGTATGTAAAATGAAAAATGTGGCAAAATCTCTTCTGAGGGAGATGGTGTACAGTGGAGTCAGTGGAAGGAAATAAACCTTATTTATAAGATCTATACACATCTGTACACCGTGAATGGCTGGATTGGAATCATGTTTAAGAAGGAACTCCAGATGCTGGAAAATCAAAGGTAGACAAAAATGCTGGAGAAACTCAGTGGGTGAAGCAGCATCTGTGGAGCGAAGGAAATAGGCAACATTTCAGGTAGGGAAGAACCATTTCGACCTGAATCGTTGCCTATTTCCTTCGCTCCATAGATGCTGCCTCACCCGTTGAGTTTCCCCAGCATTTTTGTCTACCTTGGAATCATGTATTGTGTATCATGAATCACAACAAAAACCTTTCACTGTACACATGACAATAAACTGAATTATACTAAACTAAACTAAACCTTATAGTTCCTTCAGTATTTACAAGTTGAGCATTATCTCCATTTCAGATTCTTTCCAGCTTCCAGATGACAGTGACTCCTTTGTGAAGGCGAGTGCAAAGAATTACAGGGGTACCACTGAGACACCCGCAGTTGAACAGCTTGTCTCCAGCGATGCAGAGCAGATATTGTACATTGACTACAGCCAGTATATGCAGTTGCCAACTGATATCGCTCAGTATTGGTTTGAAATGGTTGATGACCCAAATAGGCAATCGGGTTCTTCAAGGCAAGTCATCCAACCAAAACAAAGAGCGAGGCAATTGGAATTGACATGCTGTGAAGATGGATGTACCAACGTTGACATCCTGCAAAGGTGCGCGCCATGAAATGATAGATTCCAACTCTGTTTCTTGTATAATACTCTGTGCTTGTATAATATTCCCCGCACGTGGATTCGGAAATGGGCACCTTGGGGAAGATTACATCTGACAACTTCTGAAGCACTGTCATCCGCTCATTTTTGGAATCTGGGCATTGAGACCCCTACAGTGTCTTCTATCTGTAATGGCTGGAAAATCCTGTAGAGCCTGATTATCTCTTCCCCCATATTCCCAGAATGTGGGCTGACAGGGCAGGTCCATACAAATTCAATGAAATGTAATCCCAGCTAAGTAGATAATTTCAGTGTGGTTCTTGATGGACATAGCTTTATTGACTCTTGGCAACTCTAATGATAAGGAAAAGATTGAAACGTTGATGTATGATATCTCACAGTGTGTTATCATTCTTAAAACAATCGACCTGATTAAGAAAGATCACAGTCTGCTTTCTTGGAATGTCTGTGCACCATCTGCTGGGGGAAATCGAATAATTGAGGAACACATGGGACCCAGATCCACTTCAAGTGCCAAAGGTTTAACACATTTGTAGTTTTATCACCAGTGGTGAGAAGCTGTGTGTGTTCCAGACACGTTTATTGCTAAACAATAACATTAACAATTCATCACATATCCAGACAATTGTTTCACATACACCAGGGGGTATTTTAACCATTTTATTGGACAAATGATAGACAGCTCAGCCCAGCATTGCCCCATGATGTAAACTATCTGGGCGGCACGGTGGCGCAGCGGTAGAGTTGCTGCCTTACAGCACCAGAGACTCTTGACTACGGGTGCTGTCTGTATGTACTAGTGTCCAGAGGACCTAGGGTGACGGAGGAACCAAAGGAAATTCACAATAGGCAGGAAATGGTGTTAGGTAGACTGATGGGACTGAAGGCTGCTAAATCCCCAGGGCCTGGTGGTCTGCATCCCAATGTACTTAAGGAGGTGGCTCTAGAAATCGTGGACACATTGGTGATCATGTTCTATAGATGCAAGGTCAGTTCCTGTGGATTGGAGGGTAGCTAATGTTATCCCACTTTTTAAGAAAGGAGGGAGAGAGAAAAGGGGGATTTATAGGCCAGTTAGCCTGACATTGGTTGTGGGGAAGATGCTGGAGTCAATTATAAAAGATGCAATAGCGGCACATTTGGGTAGCAGTAACAGGATCGGTCCGGGTCAGCATGGATTTACGATGGGGAAATCATGCTTGACTAATCTTCTGGAATTTTTTGAAGATATAAATAGCAAAATGGACAAGGGAGAGCCAGTGGATGTAGTGTAGGTGGACTTTTAGAAAGTCATTGATAAGGTCCCACATAGGAGATTAGTGGTCAAAATTAGAGCACATGGTATTGGGGGTAGAGTGCTGACATGGATAGAGAAGTGGTTGGCAGACAGGAAACAAAGAGTAGGGATTAATGGGTCCCTTTCGGAATGGCAGGCAGTGACTAGTGGGGTATTGGTGCTATTTACAATGTATATTAATGATTTAGATGAAGGGATTAAAAGTAACATTAGCAAATTTGCAGATGACACAAAGCTGGGTGGCAGTGTGAACTGTGAAGAGAATGCTATGAGGTTGCAGGGTGACTTAGACAGATTGGGTGAGTGGGAAGATGCATGGTAGATGCAGTTTAATGTGGTTAAATGTGAGATTATCCACTTTGATGGCAAGAACAGGAAGGCAGATTATTATCTGAATGGTGTCAAGTTAGGAAATGGGGAAGTACAACGAGATCTGGGTGTCCTTGTACATCAGTCACTGAAACTAAGCATGCAGGTACAGAAGGCAGTGAAGAAAGCTAATGGCATGTTGGCCTTCATAACAAGAGGAGTTTAGGGGCAAAGAGTTCCTTCTGCAGTTGTACAGGGCCCTGGTAATACCACACATGGAGCAGTGTTTGCCGTTTTGGTCTCCAAATTTGAGGAAGGACATTCTTGCTATTGAGGGAATTTCGGCCCTTCGAGCCAGCACCGCCATTCACTGTGATCATGGCTGATCATCCACAATCAGTACCCCGTTCCTCCCTTCTCCCCATATTCCTTGACTCTGCTATGTTTAAGAGCTCTATCTAACTCTCTCTTGAAAGCATCTAGAGAATTGGCCTCCACTGTCTTCTGAGGCAGAGCATTGCACAGATTCACAACTCTCTGTGTGATAAAGTATTTCCTCATCTCCGTTCTAAATGATCTACCCCTTATTCTTAAACAATGGTCCCTGGTTCTGGACCCCCTACACATTGGGAACATGTTTCCTGCCTCTAGCGTGTCCAATCCCTCAATAATCTTATATGTTTTAATAAGATCCTCTCTCATCCTTCTAAATTCCAGTGTATACAAACACTGTCGCTCCATTCTTTCAACATATGACAGTTCCGCCATCCTGGTAATTAACCTTGTGAACCTATGCTGCACTCCCTCAATAGCATGAATGTCCTTCCTCAAATTTGGAATTTGTTAAATTGTTGGTTTTTAAGAAATATCTTAAAGGAAGAGTTGCTCAGGTTGTGAACTCAAGGGTCCAGGCAACTAAAGCCTTAGTTAATGTGGATTATAAAAGTAAGGGTGCAGGGAAGACAAAGAAAAAGAGTCAAGGGGCAGAGAATTCTCTGAAGGCTAGAGGAGGTTACAATTATAGGGAGCGCCAAAATTATAAATCAATTTAGCACACAGAATATTATTAATGGAGTATACTGGAATGCAGTGTAAATCGACTAGAATATGGTTAATATGCAAGTCAGACTCAGGGAAGAATACTTAATCACCAACTTACATTGGTGGAGTGTGTGTGGAAAAGATTAAGAATAGGCTATTCATCTCCATGAAGTCTCCCTGATCCTGCGTGACAGCAATTTATCTCTCTTGAAAAAAAACTAAGTTAATGATGAATTATTTGGAAAGCATATATATATATATATTATATATCTATGAAGTTTTTATATAAACTTTCCAAATTATATATATATATAATTTTATATATTATATATACTTATATAATCATAATCATAATCATACATTATTATCTAAGTATGTTTTGCAACATACGAGGAATTTGATTTGCTGTACAGTCATACAAATAAAAAGCAACAAGACACACAAAATACATTTTAACATAAACATTCACCACATTGACTCCTCCACATTCTTCATTGTGATGGAAGGCGAAAAAAGGTTCAATCCTCTTCTTTGTTCTCCCGTGGTCGGGGGCATTGAGCCTTCCGTTGATGTTTCCTCCCGCAGCCGGCGATCGAGTCCTCCACGTCGGGGCAATCAAGTTCCTGCATCGAGGGGATCTCAGCTCCCCCGCGCCGGGCGATCAGACCCCGGATTGGGGCTGGTCGAACCTCGTGTGGATTGGAGCTTCTCAACATCAGTCTCTACCCGAGACTGCGAGCTCCTCGCGGTTGGAACGTCGATCCCAGGCAAGGGATCAACTCCGATGTTAAGTCCATGACCCCGTGGTGGGGCTCAAGGTCTGTCTCGAGCAAGGCTGCCAGCTCCATGATGTTAGGCCGCAGAGCGACCAGAGATACGATCTGGAAAACAGTCCCATCCCCGGCAAGGTAAGAGATTGAAAAATAGTTTCCCCCGACCCCCTCCCCCACCCCCACATAAAACAAACCAGAGAACATGAACACAAACATTTAAAGCGCACTATCTAAACAAAAAATACGAAAAATGGTTGGCGAGGCTACCACCGATGACAGTGCCACCTGGTATATAAATATATATATTTCCGCTCTTACTTCCCATCCCCCCATTTGTAACAAGGACAGAGTTCCCCTTGTCCTCACCTTCCATCCCATCAGCCGCCGCATACAGCATATAAACCTCCAACAATGTTGCCACCTCCATCGTGATCCCTCTACTGTCCACATCTTCCCATCCTCACCCCTTTCTGCTCTCCGCAGAGACCATTCCCTCCGAAACTCCCTGGTCAACTCGTCCCTTCCCACCCAAACCACCCCCTCCCCAGGTACTTTCCCTGCAACTGCATGGGATTCAGAGAAGTCCTGTCCCTTTACCTCCCCCATCGACTCCATCCAAGAACCTAAACAGTCTTTCCAGGTGAGGCAGAGATTCACTTGCACCTCCCACCAACCTCATCTATTGTATCTGTTGTTCCAGATGTCAACTTCTCCACGTCGGTGAGACCAAGTGCAGGCTCGGCAATCGTTTCACTGAACACATCCGCTCAGTCCGTCTTAACATATCTGATTTCCCATTGGCTCAGCGCTTCAACTCCGCCTCCCTTTCCCAATCTGACCTTTCTGTCCTGGGCCTCTTCCATTGTCAGAGTGAGGCCCAGTGCAAATTGGAGGACTAGCACCTCATATTTCACTTGGGTAGTTTACACCTCAGCAGTATGAACATTGACCTCTAACTTCAGATAGCCCTTGCTTTCCTTCTCCATCCCTTTCCCCTTCCCAGTTCTCCCACTAGTCTTACTGTCTCCGACTACATTCTATCTTTGTCCCGCCCCCTCCCCTGACTGAAGAAGGGTCTCGACCTGAAACGTCACCCATTCCTTCTCTCCCGAGATGCTGCCTCACCCACTGGGTTACTCCAGCATTTTGTGTCTGCCTTATTCATATTCACACACACACACACACACACGCGCACACACACGCACACACATGCACACGCGCACACACGCACACACGCACACACACACACACTTATTCACACACACACACAAATGCACACACATGCACATACACACACACACACACACACACACACACACACACACACACACACACACACACACACACACACACACACACACACACACACACACACACACACACACACACACACACACACACACACTTATTTTTCCATATGTCACCTGAATTCAAGACCCTAAATATGATCATGAATGGGTTGTTACACGCGTTGCTACATGAGTGCATAATAAGTGTAAGATGGCATGGATTTTGCACCAGTGTTATGTTGGAGTTTGTTTAGGTTCATTTAGGCATGTGCCTCTGTAAATAGCTCATTCTAAGCTCCCCTCAGTCTAGTTTCAGTCAATAAAATACTGAATCAAGCACTTGAGCAACTAAATTTTATTTTGGATCACACAGTAACAATTCCCCTATATAAAACCTAACCACCAAGAGTTCGATGCTTGTATCTGCTTGGCAAAGCCTTTCCAGCCTTGTGCAAACAGAGACACTCGTAAAGGTCATGCATTCCCAAGCGTTCTTCCAGAAGATCAATATCGGACCTCATGGGAGCTATCTTTTATAGGTCCCCGAACCTTGAGGAGCCGAACCAAATAGGAGTTGTCTCTGTACAGTCCAATAACACATATCGATTATAACAGTACATGATGGACAGTTCCCAAACCCAATAACATAGTAACCAATACATTGTATTTGAAAAGAGCTTCTAGAAAGAAGTTAACACAGATGAATAATGCAACAAGTGCCCTGAGATTCAGGCAACCCAGACAACGCTTAAAATTTCAACCAATCAACAACTATCCAAATAATGCTTTGCAACATTCTTTAAACTATGTATATCTGGTTGGCATTGAACCAATCTGTTCCATGCATTTTACACCTCATTGTAAGACTTCTGCAGTTGTCCCATTCTTTCTCTGCAGCTCATATCTAGGCCACAGTCAAACTGGCACAATTCAGCAGCTTGTCTCATTTTCAAAGGCACGTTTAACTTGACAAAAATGGGATGGCAGCACATCAGCCCTTACACAATTTTAATACCATTGGCTGCTTCAATTTAACCAGGATTAACATTCCTTCCTTTTATCATATATGATAAACCTTCATTTATGATAACCCAATATTAGATAATCTGATAAAGATGGGTGACTATTGCATTATCAATCTATTAACAATGACAAGATGATGATGTCTCTTCCTAGAATCTCATCAAGCTTCCAGGGTTTTCATGAGCGTAGCTTCACAAGTTCCGTCTGATGAGTCTTCACCTCCCGAGTTTTCGTTGGTGTGAATCCCATCCATCTGCGTTGTCAATCCCTCTGTACTCCATCTATGATTGAACCTATAACCTATAATTCCTGAAAAACCTGGGACAAAGCACGTTACAGTTCATGCACTAATGCTTTCCCATACAATACTATTCTATCATTCACAAGTCCATTTTCTATTTACTATCGCTATTCTATTAATCTTTCCTATCCTAGGATCAACACTAATCAGCCCTCTCCGTATTCACACGATGTTCTTCAATGTATATCTGATTATGGTTTCTCATATAAATTTCAGCTGGGTTCAGTCCAGATTTCCCTACAGGTGTGACTTATTTAAAGCAAACCATGAGGGCTGTTTAAATTCAACCAAATTCAGTCTCAGCCTTCAATTTAATATTTTAAGTCTTGGGGTCCGTCTCAACCTTCTCATTCCACAGCTTGTGGTCAATAACACAATTTAGTCCAATTCCTGTGGAATTCCCAGCTGTTCAAATTTAATCAATTAATTTCCATATGTTGTCATTTTATTATAAGGCCAATTAAGAATGCCGAATCTCGGGACAATTTCTTTACACCTTGACAATAGGAGCCGCTTTACCATCAAGGGTTAGAAAAATTTAGATCCGCTGGTCAAATACACCGACTCTGATGCAAGTACCTATTCCCCTAGTACTTCTAATTCAACAACACTTTACCAGTCCATTGTATGACTCGCAGGCAATAGGGATTCTTCCTTATGAATAGTTTTCTTTTACCATTGAGCAACTTTCTGGATGGTTAGTATTGACCTCTCCGAGGGGAACTCGTCATCTAAACTTGCAGTATCCCTCATCATTCTACACCACCACCATACGCTCCCAGAGTATTTCTTAACTTCTGATATCCGCTATGGTCTGTCCCTTTCTTGATAGCCACTAAATAGTTCCGTCCCATCTTTGATTATCCTCCTATGAGTGAGACAAGAGAAGAATGCCATGTCAGCAATCAATTCTCTAATTATTTTAGGACTATATCCCACAAGCCCTTTTCAAATCAATTTATTTTTAATAACTAAATTAGGGCGCAAAGTAAATATCTTGCCTCCGAACCACAGAGGAATATTCATTTTTCCAATTTCTAATTCAATTCTTAAAATTGGAGCTTGCCCCATTAATCTTCATAGGTTGGCTGTATTTTTTTAGAACATTTTGGATATTAATCTTTTCTTTTCCCTTCACTGGTGCCAAATATATGGTATGTCAAAGTTGGGCACTAGGGTAGCTATCTTCCTCCTCCTCAATGTTAGTTCCAAAGGTGTAGGAATACCGAGGAGCAGCCTTCTTTATTTGTTGACCTTTCCTAGATGGTGTACTAAAGGGACAGTAGAGTATAATTTCTTCTTCTTTGTTGGTCTGTCTCTGGGGAGCGACCTGGATGGAGATAAAGGCCACACACCGTACCTGAGCTGTGTCTTCTGCCCGTTTTTAGTTACTAAATTTTGGAAATAATAATTTTATTTAATCATTCTGAGAAAATCGGTAGGTTTGAGTAAACGGTGTGTGGCTTCTTGGTTCCTGACATTCGAGCCAGCTCCCTCTCTGTTCTCTTGGGTCCCAATACTTGAATTGAAGGTCCTCCTATAGTTCCTGGGATCTCGGATATCTCTATATCCTCTAGGATCCCTAATTTCTTCATGATCCTGGAAATTCCTTCTTTGACCCCCCTCTCTCACTCGCTCCCTTGTCGGACAGGCTCAACTCCAGTGTCCCATTCCCCCACAAGTGTAACATTGATTAGGCAATGTGCTTGAATTTCTTTTACCCCTTGGTTCCAGTGGAAATGGGTTCTAAATTGGGAGTATAATTGTAATAATAATCTGGGTAGTCTGGAACTCTAATTTCTCCCATCCCATTCCATTCCTTGCTAAAATTTGGGGACTCCATGGACATGAGCCATAGCTTGGTTCCTCCTTCTTGACCATATGTTCAGTTTATCTTCTAACTCCAGGATAAATTTCCTCGTCCCTACCATCGTTCCAATTGTGCCTCACAGCTCTGGCCATTTGACTGGTGCGGTTCTCAGACCAGTCCCTGTTATCAGTCTTAATTGAGTCCGCTACTGTAGTGGGGAGATAATTCAATAAGATGGCACAATACTGTGGGGAACATGCTGCATTTTGATAGTTTAAGTCACCTGATTGGTCCATATATAATTTTGAGAATCGTTCTAAAAATTAATCTGCTCCTTCCCCCTTTTCTGGTTTTATTTCCAGAATTTGTGTTAAATCACTTGGCTTTTGAAGAGTATTTGCAAGGGCCGTTAAAACAGCCTCTCCTCTTGCACAATCATCCACTACTATGTTTGCCAAGGCTTCATATGTTGTGTGCCCTAGGGCTACTAGAAATTTGGTATTTTCAGCTGGAATCATTATTTGTTGTATGGTCTTCCATAAATCTCGGGAATCTGCATGACATATACGCATCGTGGTTCTTAAATAATCTATAAAGGCAGCAGGTGACTTCTCTCTATCAGCGGTTTTGTTTAGTACTGCCATTATTTCATGGGGCTTCCACGGAGTATGGACGTCTGTGGCACGGGGATTGTTCATAACTACTGCGCTGGTCGAATCAAAGGCTGTACTCAACACTTCCCTCACTGGGAAATGCCTATGGAATATCTGTTCAATTTGTAGACTTTCGGTTACCTCAAAATCTACCTCAGTATCTTTGATCACTGTCTCACTCTCAGATGAGTCTTCCCGTTCACTAGAGGGTTCTCGATACTGTCCGAATAAGTTGTTCCTCTTTCTCCGTGCTCATATAATCTGTCTAGGTTGTGGATCACAGAAATATTCTGGCGGTTACACAATATCTATCCTACCTTCCTTTTATTTAAATACCGGGGCTAACCTTTTCGTTCTACTCCTTAAGCTACTGGACAATCTATTAATGGTGGAGTGCATAGAGTCAAAGAATCTGGAACCCCAGTCTCTGCTATCGGTAGAATCTGCTCAGATGTAGAATCTGCAGGAGTTGTTATAGATTCTGCAGACTTAAATATTTATTACAGACACAAGTCATACAAGGTGCGAGTGAAGCCTGGGAAACGCAAGAGGAACATGGTGGGAGCTGTGAGCTTCCACTAGCATTAACATTTGTCCATTCTTCCAAATATTCATCTCCTTCCCCCTAAAAGTCAGCACCAACCATTGGATCCCTAAACTTTAAATTTACAGGGACTAGTTTCCTTCCAGGAGATCTACCTCTTCCCTTTCCCATGTTTTTTTTCATTCATCTCCACTCCTGTCCTTCCTACTGTCTAGAGGTCGATCTACTTCACTTCTTTCAGTTCTATTCCAAGTATAGAAATCTCTTTTTCCCAACTCGCCATCCTCCTAACCTCTTTATTCGCCTTTCGTTCCTCATAATATTTCTTCCATAATCCTATTAATTCCTTTGCACTCTCACTATTACAATGCTGCCAAATGATTTGTTCTATGTATTTTATCCCTTTTACTGTTCTAATGCCCCCCAGCAGCCATAGCTTGTTTCCTATTTTTTTTAATTAGCCCTCCTGACAAATCTCTTAATTTCTCTGCCTTGTGAGGGAACTCATTGCACATTATTTGCAATGGGCTCCTAGCATCTTCTGTCATATCTTGTCTATGCTTTTCCCCATGTCTCTGAACAACCGAAAAAGAGTTCCTAAGTCCATCACTCCTTTCTTTTAATCCCTAAAGTTATCAAGCTCGAAAGGAACTTCTAGAAAGAAATGAATAATGCAACATGTGCCCTAAGATTCAGGCAACCCAGCCAAAGCTTAACATTTCAACCAATCAACGACTATCCAAATAAGGCTTTGCAACATTATTTAAATTAAGTATATCTGGTTTGCATTGACCCAATCAGTTCCATGCATTTTACATCTCATTGTAAGACATCTGCAGATGTCCCATTTTATCTCTGCAGCACTTATCTAGGCCACCGACAAACTGGCACAATTCAGCAGCTTGTCTTGCTCTGCAAAGGCACATTTAACTTAACCAAAATGGCCTGGCAGTACATCGGCCCTTACTCAATTTTAATACCATGGCTGCTCCAATTTATCCAGGATTAACACCTCTGTGAAGCATGTCTACCAAAGAGGAAATTCTAAACTCTGGGAAAGTCAGGCAGCATCTGTGAGGCAAGAAACAGGGCTAGTGTTTCACATTGACTACCTTTCATAGAATTCTGCAAACAGTTCATCAACTCTGTGACATAAACCTTGCTCCTTTTTTCATGGTTGCTGCCTGCCCTGCTGAATAATTCCAGAATTTTCTGGTTTATTTCAAGTTTCAGGGCTTGCTTTTTGACAGGCAGCAGAACATATTCTGCCTATCCAATAATGAGACTGGGATTAAGAGTCACCTACTAAATTTCAAATTCTAATTCACTCTGCATTGTATTTCAGTGTTCAGTTACAGCGCAAGCAAGGGTCCCATGAAATATAAGAGGGGCAGGTCCCTTGTCCTCCCTTGTCCCATGTTGTGACATGGCCACTCGTGCCCTGTGTGTGTTTGTGGGACTGGATTTGCTCAGATTTCCATCCTGGTGAAGCACCAATAGATGAATATCTGATTCTCGCAGCTAGTATCTGAAGTTATTACCACCCTTGTTTACATGTGAGAGTGTTCAAACCAATCGGAGAAATTGTGCAGAGTAACAACAATTAAAAGGCATCTACATCAACATTCAAGCCACCATATGTCACCATAGTATTTGGACACTGTCCCTTACAGTGGTGATGGGTTGAATTACCTTGGAAGGTTCTTCTTTCAAGAGGGATCCACAGGACAGTCATCTGCTCTCCGCAAGGTGCTGGCACTCCAACCAAAGCGGCAAGTTGTAAAAGCTTGCTCAAGCCTTAAGAAAGAAGGAGGCCATAAACAAAATATTGGTGAAAATCCAAAATAAAGCAGAAATTGCTGGACATCTCATCTAATAAATGTGGAGGGTGAAGCAACGTTGATATCGGAGAATAATTTTGGTTAATAAAATCAATATCTTATTAAAAGGTCTAGTTAACCTCATACCCATTAACTCCTGTGTCTGCATGGCTTGAGATTTCCACATGTATGCTTTTCCTGACTTCACTCCAAAAAGGCATGCTTCTCATTTTCAAATCATGTCCTGTAGTCATGGATTTCCTGGCCAGAAGAAGTAGTTTCCATCCATCTAGCCCTTGTGTTGGTGCAGTCCTGACCTCCAATCTACCTCATTGGAGACATTTGACCTATATTTAATCAGACTTTATCGGACACTATATGTTGTACCCTTTACCTGTATACTGTGGTTGGCTTGAATGTAATCATCTGTAGTCTTTACTTTGACTGGATAGCACACAACAAAAAGCTTTTCACGGTACCTTGGTACACATGACAATAATAAACTAAACTAAACTAAACACAACTAAAGTCAAGTAAAGGGGCTGTCCCACTGCGGCGGCCTAATTGGCGAATTTAGAAGAATTTGCCCTCGACTCATACTCGCAGCATGGTCGACACGAGGTCCTAGGAGGTCTTTATAACTCTCCTTCATGCTCGAGAGTAGTCCCCACGTACTCGAGGACTCTGCTGGGTTGCTGAAAAATGCCCGTGAGTAAAAAAAGGTTGCCATGGAAAATATCGATATTTATTTACTCATAGGTTTAGTCGAAGTAGGTCGTAGTATGTTGGCATATTATTTGTAGGTATCGAGGGTCGTCGAAGGTAATCAAAGGTAGTCAAAGGTAGCCGTAGATAGTCTTCAACATAGTCACAGGGAGGTCGAAGGGAGGTCGATGGGAGGTCGAAGGGAGGTCGAAGGGAGGTCAAAGGGAGGTCAAAGGAGATCGAAGGAGATCGTCTTCACTTTCCACTATACAGTGTCCAATTTTCCCAAAGCTAGTCTTCAACATAGTCAAAGGAGGTCTTCAACATGACACTTTTTCAAACTCTCCTAAACTCTTCTAAACTCGCTAATTAGGTCGCCGCAGTGGGACAGCCCCTTAAAGAAAACTAAACATTGTACCAAGTGCAGAGGAAGGAACTACAGATGCTGGTTTATACTGAAGATAGAAACAAAATGCTGGAGTAACTCAGCGGGTCAGGCAGCATCTCTGCGGAAAAGGATTAGGTGATGTTTTGGGTCGAGACCCTTCATCATACAGCAGACCCAGCCTGAAGCAGGGTCTCAACCCAAAACATCGCCTATTCCTTTTCTCCAGAGATGTTGCCTGACCCGCTGAGTTACTCCAGCTTTTTGCGGCTATCTTACATCATTTCATAACAGTTTCTCACTGTTCTCTTTCCCTGTCACCGATCACTCAGCCCCACAAAATAACATTAGTGAGTTCACACTGAGCTGGGACCAGGCTGATGAAGTTATTTGTCCAGCCTTCCAATCCAGGCACACATGTTGGGAATTGTCCACATGTGCCCTGTGTGTGTGTTGGTGGGACTGGATTCGCTCAGATTTCCATCCTGGTGAAGTACCAATATATTTATACCTGACTCTCACGGCCAGTTTCTGAAGTTATTACCACCCTTGTTTACATGTGGGAGTGTTCACACTAATCGGAGTAATTGTGCAGAGTAACACCAATTAAAAGAGATCTACATCAACATTCAGCAGACATTGGGGCAGGTAGAAGGGTAGGAAAAGTTAAGAGAGATATGGACCACACATAGGCAGGAGGGACTGGTGTAGATGGGGCATAAGTTACATTTAGCATAAGTTAGGCCTAAGGGCCTGTTTCCGACTCTCTCTCTCTCTCTCTCTCTCTCTCTCTCTCTCTCTCTCTCTCTCTCTCTCCTCTCTCTCTCTCTCTCTCTCTCTCTCTCTCTCTCTCTCTCATTCTGATCTCGGCTCTCTGGGGGCGGCCACGGTTTGGCGCATTGTGATGGGCGGCACGGTGGCGCAGTGGTAGAGTTGTTGCCTTACAGTGAATGCAGCGCCAGAGACCCAGGTTGCTGTCTGTACGGAGCTTGTACGTTCTGCCCATGACCTGCGTGGGTTTTCTCCGAGATCTTTGGTTTCCTCCCACACTCCAAAGACGAGCAGGTTTGTAGGTTAATTGGCTTGGTAAATGTAAAGATTGTCCCTCGTGTGTGTAGGATAGGTTAATGTGCGGGAATCGCTGGTCGGTGCGGACTTGGTGGGCCGAAGGGCCTGTTTCTGTGCTGTATCTCTACATGAAACTGAACTAAACTAAACTAGACACAGAGCATCTCTCTGTCTTTCACTGACACATTCCATCTCTTTCACTGTCGCACTCCACCTCTCTGTTCCCACTGACTGCCTAATCTCTTTCTCAACTCAGGTTTTCGTACTGTATCACCACAACTCACTAAACCACTACACAGCGCATCTCTCTGTCTTCACAACATCCATCTCGCCTTTCACCTCGCAACTCCACCAATTTAACACCCTCTCCATCTCTTCCTCACTCTCCTCTACTCTCTCTCTCTCTCTCCTCCCTCTCCCTCTCTCCCCCCCTCTGTGCGTGTCTCTCTCTCTCTCTCTCTTTGTCTCTCTCTCTCCCTCTTTCTGCCTCTCTCTCTCTCTCTCTCTCTCTCTCTCTCTCTCTCTCTCTCTCTCTCTCTCTCTCTCTCTCTCTCTCTCTCTCTCTCTCTCTCTCTCTCTCTCTCTCTCTCTCTCTCTCTCTCTATCTCTCTCTCTCTCTCTCTCTCTCTCTCTCTCTCTCTCTCTCTCTCTCTCTTTGTCTCTCTCTCTCTCTCTCTTCTATCTCTCTCTCTCTCTCTCTCTCTCTCTCTCTCTCTCTCTCTCTCTCTCTCTCTCTCTCTCTCTCTCTCTCTCTTCTCTCTCTCTCTCTCTCTCTCTCTCTCCGGCACACTTCATGGTTTGTTTTCGCCAGCACACTCCATCTTGCTCATTGATGCAGTTCATCTCTCTCTTTGTCACTGACACACTCTATCTCTCTCAGTGACCAACCATCTCTCTCTCTCACTGACACACTCCATCTCTCTCTCTCACACCCTCCCTCTCACATATACAATCGCTCTCTCTGACACTCCTTCTCTGTCTATCGCACTGAACACTCCTCTCTCTCCCCCTTATTGACCCACTCCATCTCTCGCTCTTATTGACCCATTCCATCTGTGTCTCGCTCACTGACAGAGTTAATCTCGTTCTCTCACTGCCACACTCATCTCCCTCACACTGACACACCATTGCTCTCTCTCTCAATCTCTCTCTCTCTCTCTCTCTCTCTCTCTCTCTCTCTATCTCTCTCATTGACACTAAAGGTGACTGTAGAGTAGATCGTGAACATGTTTATCAAAAATTTCTGATGATCCTGGTTAGTTGGGCAAGAGGGGTGATAAATGATTAATGTCGATAAGACAGGACCTTCGCAATGAAATGGCAAAACCAGGTGGATTGAGTTGTGTTTAGTTTATGAGCTTAGTTTATTGCCATGTGTACCGAGATACAATGAAAACATTTTGTTGCATGCTAACCAGAGCAGAAAGACAGTACATAATTGCAATCGAGCCATCCACAGTGTACAGGTACATGATGAAGGGAATAACTTTAATAACATTAAGTGCAAGACAAAGTCAGCAAAGTCCGGTCAACGATAGTCTGAGGGTCTCCAATGAGATAGATAGCAGAGTTGTAGAGCAAGGAGCTCTAGGATCTTATAGATGTGTGTAAGATCATGAGAAGAATAAATAGGATGAATGTACATTTTTTTAGCCCAGCATAGTGGAATCAAGATGACATAGGTTTAAGATGAGAAGGGAAAGATTTAACAGGAACCTGAGAGGGAACATTTTCATACAGATGGTGACGAGTACATGGAACAAGCTGCCAGCAGACAGCCAGTGTATGAATTGGTGGCTGCAAGTATGAGATTGAAGTGAGTTTTCATCTTCATTCCAATGCTCCTCTTTTACATCTAGCTGGTCTGGCAGTAGTCCATGAGTATTCAAGGGAGCATATATTGGGTTGTACTAAAGGTGAGGAGAAATAGGAAGAACATTTCTTACCACCCATCTACACCAGGGATAATATTAATGGCTAATTAATCTACAAACTGGCACAGCATTTGGATTTGGAGAAAACCTGAACATTCAGGGAACCCACATGGTCACATGGAGAACACGTAAACTCTACACAGATAGCGTCTGAGGCTAGGATTGAACCCAGGTTACTGGAATTGTGAGGCCGCACCACGATCTGCATACCAGAGTCTTGCCTGTTGTGTAAAAAGTGGCTCATCCCAATATCGGATATCCTCGTAGATTCATGGAACTATCAGATGCAACACAGAAACAGGTCCTTCACCCATCGAGTCCACACTGACCATCAGCCATCCATTGCACTAATCCTACATTGATCCCATTTTTTATTCCATATTCCCACCAATTTTCCCAAAATCCTACCAATCACCTACACACTAGGAGCAATTTACTGCTGCCAATTAACTTACCAACTCACAGGTCTTTGGAACCCTCCTGGTTTGTAGGGAGAACGTGCAAATTCCATACAGACAGCACTGGAGATCAGGACAGAACCCAGGCCTATTTGCTGTTCCAGAGTGCTGCCCTGGTGCAGTAGATAGACATAGAAATAAAGTGACGTTGAAAATAGGTGCAGCAGTAGGCCATTCGGCCCTTCGAACCAGCACCGCCATTCAATGTGATCATGGCTGATCATCCAAAATCAGTATCTTGATCCTGCTTGTCACCATATCCCTTGTTTCCGTTAGCCCTAAGAGCTACGTATCACAAACCCCCATTTACTGCAACATATATCCACGCTACTAGTTCCTGCAACCTTATCAATGCGTGTACAATCCACCCCATTTCACATGTAAACCTGTCCATGGGCTAGGCGAGCCAGGGACAAAAATGGGCTTCTGGGGCAAACTACCTGACCATCAGGGTGGACCCAGTCCATGGGGTCTTGATAACACCCTGCTTTGCTCCAGGAATTCTTTTCCTGGAGTGACGCTAGGCTCTGGGCATCCTTTAACTGGGTTACATCAATGCTACTCGGGAGCTTTCTTTGTGCTGCAGACTTAATTTTAGCCGCTTGTAATTGCGGGGTTTGCCTGAGAGCAATCTGTTTGGCTACATAATCAGCTGACCTGTTTCCCTTTGATACATCATCATCCGATGATGTATGAGCCTTGCATTTAATAACTGCAATTTGCTGTGGCAATTGGATAGCATCCAATAAATTTAAGACAAGTTTATCATGCTTAATAGTCTTTCCTGTTGATGTGATGAATCCTCTATTTTTCCATAACTGCCCAAAGTCATGTACAACCCCAAACGCATAGCGAGAATCGGTGTAGATATTAGCAATTTATCTTTTGCCAATATGCAGGCACGAGTCAGGGCATACAGCTCAGCTGCCTGAGCAGACGTTGCGAATGGTAAAGCGTACACCTCCAGCACTTGGTGTGGCGTGACCACTGCATATCCTGCTAATAATCTGTCATTGCTAGGTCGGTGTGAAGAGCCATCAGTAAATAGGACCAGGTGAGGATTATCAATTGGATGACTCTAAGTCCAGCCTGGGAGTGGCAGTGGCTTCTACAAGCAATAGACAATCTTCTTCTGGCAGTGGTACAAAGGTAGCTGGGTTTATAGCAGGTGATCGCTGATAAGTATAGTTCGGATGTGATAGAAGGATAATTTCATATCCTGTTCTTCTAGCGGCTGTGAAATGCTGTGTAGCTGCTGAGTTCAATAATAACATCACGGCATGAGGAACAATCACTACACACGGGTGATCAAGAACGATGGGGATTGATTTTTCTATCATTGCAGCCGTCGCCGCCACAGTTCACAAGCAGGCTGCTGGCATGCCATTTACTACAGCTGGTAAAGCCACGGAATAATAGACTACCGGTCTTTTTTCCCCTCCATGTTCTTAAGCCAGGACCCCAGTCGCAAACCCTTTTGATACTAAGGAGGTGATAGGAATCAATATTTTGTTAATAGCTCTCAGGTCCTGGACAAAATGCCATTCACTACGTTTTCCCACTTTCAGGATTGGCATAATAGGAGTATTACATGGACTTTGCGATTTTCACTAATACTCCTTGTTGTAATAAAGACATGATGACTATACTAGCCATCCCATCTTCGGCCTCCGGGGTCAGTTAATACTGTTTTAAACATGACAAGGCAGCACCCTTTTTGTTCAGGGGCTGAACGCACTTGCCCCACATGATTCTTATGCTTTGCCCATAGTTCATAGGGTACTTGGACCAGAGCCATTGGTAACCTTGGCGGATTCTCAGTAGGTGGCTGTTTCTTTTCAAAAATGGCATCTCATTTCTCTCTGACCCATGTGATCTTTCCTTCCGTGTCATTATAGAGCCAATCTGGATCTCTTCTTTAACCATTGGCAACTTTAAAAAAATGAATTGACTGTTTGTCCTTCAGCCATTTTTATCATCTCTTCTATTTCATCTGCTGTTGCTGGAGGTCTAGTAGCTACGGTCACGTGTGACTCAGAAATGTCTCCCATCTCAAATCCATCCCTTTGGTTTTGAGAGGGGTGGACCATCATTCCTAATCCCGGGACCCCAAAAAACAAATAAGGGGTCACTGTTAATTGTTCGAGTCTATTCAACCGGGGGAGACTCTTTCCTGGTATCCAATGTGATCTAGCTGATCGCACAAATGGAGATTGGCCGGATGGGGGAAGTTATAAGCTATTTCTGTAACCTGCGAGCTCCCGACGATGTCGTCCACTGGCCCGCGGCCGAACCTCCGAAGTCGGGTCGCCGCCGCCGGAATGCCGCCTCAGCCCTGAGTCGGGCCACCTCCGGAATGCCGCCTCAGCCCCGAGTCGGGCTGCCGCAACACAAGGGCATCTTAACATTATTCTATCTCACCTTTTAGGCGGACCATGCCACCATCCCCTCTCCGAGCCAATCATAAGCCCCCATTTACTGCAACATATCTACGCTACCAGCGGTAGGGGGGGCGCGGGTGGTCTACTATAAAATACTGCTGAGAGAAACAAGCTTCCTTATCTCCATCTACTACAGGTGCACAACCTTTTATCCGAAAGCCTTGGGACCAGCCACTTTTCGTAATTCAGAATTTTTCGGCTTTCGGAATGGAAGATTTTTAGCGTAGATTTTAACGGCTGGCTCAGTGGCAGAGTGCTCGGCTCGTATCCGCAAGGTCGCGAGTTTGCGCCTCGATCCCGGCAGTTACTCGATCGCGAGTTTTAGTCTTCAATGTAGTTTTTTCTTGCAGAATAGGAGAGAATAGGGAGGGTTAGGCTGGGATCATTCTCTGCGAGATGATCTTAGTGCGGGAGACAAGTGTACGAGAGGTGTACTGACTGTGTGGGCAGAATTTGGAAGTGATTGCCCACCATTCTCAAAAGCCGCTGTGTCTCCCTGTCCCTCCAACTCCAGAGGAACCCGCTCCCGATGGGCCGCTACGGCGACAAGTGGCAATTCGCGCACAGCCCGAGCTGCGCACCCCCCTCATCCGCAACCCGGGTTCCTCTGGAGTTGGAGCGGGGCTGGGCTAGAGTTGTTGCTGGCTGTGAGTCTCTGGGATCTCCGTGCTTGCAGTGGGCCTGGGGGTCGGTGTCCGATGAGGGGGCGCAGCTCGGGCTGTGGGCGAACTGCCACTTGTTGCTGTAGCGGCCCATCGGGGAGCGGCTTCTGGTGGTCCTGACGTCTCTCAGCTCCTGTCCAGGGGGGTGGCCGGAGACGTCTGGACCAACAGGAACCCGCTCCCCGATGGGCCGCTACAGCGACAAGTGGCAGTTCGCCCACAGCCCGAGCTGCGCCCCCTCATCCGCAACCCGGGTTCCTCTGGAGTTGGAGCGGGGCTGGGCTAGAGTTGCTGCTGGCTGTGAGTCTCTGGGATCTCCGTGCTTGCAGTCGGTGTCCCGTTGGTCCTGACGTCTCCGGTCACCCCTCTGGACTGGAGCTGAGACTGGGAACTGTACCGCCCTTGCCCCCTCCCTCTGCAACTGCAAACAACTCCACAGTTCCCAGTCTCAGCTCCTGTACAGGGGGGTGGCCGGAGATGTCGCAGCCCGAGCTGCGCCCCCTCATCCGCAACCTCAAGACCAAGACGCACCTTGCACACCATCAGCTTCGGTCCCTATGGGGAGCGTGTTCCTCTGGAATTGGAACGGGGCTGGGCTGCTGCTGGCTGTGGGTCTCTGGGATCTCCGTGCTTGCAGTGGGCCTGGGGGCCGGTGTCCCGTTGGTCCTGACGTCTCCGGTGATTGGCACTGGCTCCAACCTGAAGACAGTGCAAAGCCCCCGCGCTGGTGCAATGGGCGGGGAGCTGGAGAGGGAAGGGAAGGGGTCACACACATGGCCGGGAAGCAGAGGGGTGTAGGTGGGGTGAAACTTAAGGGAGCGACAATTTGCTGCTGCCAGCACGCTAAGTTAAAAAGTTCTCATGCAAGACTCACGATACACTGTGTATCGTGAGTCTACCGTGGGAACTTTTTTAACTCAGTGGGCAGGCAGCAGCAGATTGTCAATTATTAACCCTCCCGCGCAATATACCCTCACCTTCTCTTTTATGAATGGGGATTTAGTTCCCCTTTCTTCGAGGACCGACCGGAGGTTCCGCTGTCACCTCTGCGGGCCGCCCTCGGTGAACGTTTTCAAGGACCTTTCTTCAAGGACTGAAAAAATGTCGCTATTCGGAGGTTTTCGTTATTTGGATCGTCGGATAAAAGGTTGTGCACCTGTATTTCATGTTTATATTTATCATCCACCCTTCAACACAAGAGGTAATACCAGTAATCTTATTCCCGATTCCCTCAAACCTCTTCTAAACCTGGTATTCATATTTTCTTCCACACTCATCTCAGTCCTAAGCAGCCTACCCCTTATTCATTGCAGGGATTCTCTGAGCTCCTGCCATCTCTGATTATGAGCCATCTTCTTCATCAATGGATAGATAAGTGGGCGTCCCAATGCTGTGCAATGCCTCAAAGTGATGTATCCAGTGGCATGTGTACAAACTGTGAGACGTGAAGCTTGCAACAACAGCCAGTGGGTAGTGTTGAGTGACCAATGAGGTACTGAGGGTGTTGGAATGCCAAGGGTGTTTCATTTTCGTATGTCACAGACAGAGCAATGAAATTCGTTCTTGCAACATCGCAGCAGAATTTATACAACACATAATACTCTGTAAATTATATAATAAATGAATAAAAAGTTCAGTGTGAGAACATACACACTCACATGCACATAAAACCAAACAATAACAGTACAAAAAGATAAAATCAATGCCCACAAGTCTGTGTGGTTCAGAGCTTATTTGGTTATAGTGTTTAATAGCCTGATGACTGTAGGGAAGAACCTGTTCCTGATGGTGGGGAGGTCAGTATCCATGATGGACTCAGACAGTGTTTTGCAATCTTCTTCGCTGCTAGGTGTTCAAGTTGCCGATGCAGGCTATGATGTAACCAGTCAATATGCTCACTACTGTAATCCTGTGGAAGTTCAATAGAGTCCTCTCTGGCTTTCTTAATCTCCGCAATATTCTCAGGAAGTCTAGGCATTAATGTGCATTCTCTATAATTCCATCAGTGTGCTGGTCCAAGAAAAATCTTCAGAAATATGCACGCCCAGGAATTTGAAGCTTTTGACTCTCTCCTCCATCGTCCATATCGAAAGGTTTGTGTGTTCTCATCCTATGGGGCATAGTGAATTGGGCTGTGATGGTTTCAGTAGTTCATTCGGTTAGATGTGGAATTTACCCACTCAGCACTGACACTTGTGTGAGACCATCTCACACAATGGGCACTGTTTCCTGTACTTATGACAGCAACCTCCAAGGCCATCTATTCTGGCTTCCTGTATCCAGAGATATAGGACACCTCCTCCCTTATTTTGCTTAGTTTAGAGATACAGCATGGAAACAGGCCCTTCGGCCAACCGGGTCCGCACCGACCAGCAATCCCCACCCATTAACACTATCCTACACCCACTAAGTCAATTTTTCCATTTACCAAGCCAATTAACCTACAAACCTGTACTTCTTTGGAGTGTGGGAGGAAACCAAAGATCTTGGAGAAAACCCACGCAGGTCACGGGGAGAATGTACAAACTCTGACCAGACAGCGCCCGTAATTGGGATCGAACCCGGGTCACCGGCGTTGCATTCTCTGTAAGGCAGCAACTCTACTGCCGCGCCACCATGACCTTCTCTCTTCTTCCCAAAGCCATTCATGTTATTCTACAATAGTCAACCTATCTTCTTGTTTTCATGGGAATGATTTAGTTCCCAGCATCTGCTCCAGCCATTATAAACAACTCCTGTTTTAGAGAGTTAGATACAAGGAACTGCAGATGCTGATTTATCAAAAAAATACACAGAGTGTTGGAGTAACTCAGCAAGTCAGGCAGCATTCTGGAAAAATGTCTCAACCTGAAATGTCACCTATCCATCCATGTTCTCCAGAGATCTTTAAGATAGACACAAAATGCTGGAGTAACTCAGCGGGACAGGCAACATCTGTGGATGGAACAAATGGGTAATGTTTCGGGTCAGGTCTTGACTTACACCACTTTGCATCCTGTGGGTGGGCGGCGCGACTCTCGTTCGTCAGCAGCGGCCTCTGCAGTCCGTCTGTGTTTTTATTATTTTTTGTCTCGTTTTTATGTAGTTTTTGTTATTTTTTTTGTTGGGGTATGTGTGTGGGGGGTTGGGGGGGGGGTAACTTTAAAATCTTTCCCCTCCGTGTCGTTGGGGCTGCAACGTGAAGTGGCCTCCAACAGGAACGACCTGGGGTTCCAGCTGCGGAGCTGCCGACTACTCACCGTCATGGGGCTGGCCGAGTCCGGAGTGGGTGGAGTGGTGGTGGAGCGCTGCTGCCACCCGACCTTCGGAGATTCGGAGGCTGCAACTGCAGGTCTGGCGGACAGCGGCACCGGGAGCCCGCGGGTCTCCGGAGGGAGACCGCTTTTCGGGGCTTCCGCAACGGCGACTTCTCCCGCCCGAGTTGCGGGGTTGAAGAGCACCTGAGCGGGGCCTTACAGTATCGCCCCGTGCGGCTTGGAATGGCCGCGGGACTCTGCGCGCACACGCCGGGGGCTCTAACAACTAGACCCGGCGTGCGACCTTGCATCACCCGGCGTGGTTATAATGGCCGCGGGACAATCGCCATCGCCAGCTGGGGGCTTTGACTTTGACTCTGACTCTGACATCGGGGGGGAGAGTGCAGTGGAAAGATACGATTTTTTGCCTTCCATCACAGCGATGTGATGGATGTTTGTGTAACTGTGTTGTGTCTCGGGTCTTTTTTGTTTTGTAATGTATGGCTGCAGAAACAACATTTCGTTTGGACCTTAAGGGGTCCAAATGACAAATAAATTGTATTGTATTGTATTGTATCTTATTTTTTCCCTGTAAGAGATGAGGGACAGCTTTAAGGACAATCGGGACATTGTGTCTCTTGTACAAGCTGCTAGAGGCAGCAGGGGGAGCACTGGCTCCACGGAGAAGCCGACACTGTGTAGCCGACCGAGCGCTCTGTATTACATGCATTATGATTCCTGCTGTTGGAAACAAGCTAATCTAACCACAGAAATTCCCAGTAATTGTCAGATTCAGCCATCGGTGGTCCATTTAAGTGCTGTGGGCTTATATGACATTACAAAGGTAATTGGTTAGACTAGACACAAGCAAAGAGTGAGCTGCAGTTGTGATTTTGCAGGGACATTATGGATTTTAGAAAGATGTTTGCTAGAAAATTTAATGAAACGGTGATGATAAATCGTGTTGGGAGAAATATTGTTTCAAAGGCATCATCTGAAGATTAGCATAAAAATGCACGACAGGGAAGAACTATCAAGGTTATTTGAATCAGTTGAGGAGTCCAGTCAAATAAGAGTTAAGACAGCAAGAGGAATTTTAGATTAGCTGGAAAAAGCAGTGACAGTTTGTGTAGTGGTGGCTTCAGAGAGAGATTGGAGCTGCTGGCACATGGCCTCTCCAGGGAGACAGCGGTGCTGAGGCCGATCACCGTCAGTGTAATGAAGTGGCCCGTGTGCATACTGATAATAGTTGTTACTGTCAACCCTGACAAGACTCCCTGAGACCTGGAGCTACGAAGGTAAAGAGCCACCTTTGACGTTTGCAAGGAATGCTAACCATCACAACCCAGGGAATTCTCAGCAAAACACAAAATGCTGGAGGAACTCAACAGGTCAGGCAGCATCTGTATCTGATAATGGTCACTCCTTCAATTCAATATAAGGGGAGAAGGTGCAGGAACAGCTTCTTATCTACAGTCGTCAGGCTATTAAACACTACCAATTCCAAATAATCTCTGAACTACATAGATTTAGGGGCATTGGTTTTGTCATGGCTTTATATATATACTGAACTTTTTAATATTGTTTACAGAGTACTATGTTTACATATTCTGTTGTGCTGCTGCGTAACAATTTCATTGTTCTGTCTGGGACATATACATAGAAACATAGACAATAGGTGCAGGAGGGGGCCATTCGGCCCTTCAAGCCAGTACCGCCATTCAATGTGATCATGGCTGATCATCCTCAATCAGTACCCCGTTTCTGCCTTCTCCCCATATCCCTTGATTCCGCTAGCCCTAAGAGCTCTATCTAACTCTCTTTTGAATGCATCCAGTGAATCGGCCTCCACTGCCTTCTGTGGCAGAGAATTCGACAAATTCCAAATCTCTGTGTGAAAACGTTTTTCCTCATCTCCGTTCCAAATGGCCCACCCCTTATTCTTAAACTGTGGCCCCTGGTTCTGGACTCCCTCAACATTGGGAACAAGTTTCCTGCATCTAGCATGCCCAATCCCTTAATAATCTTATATGTTTCCATAAGATTGCCTCTCATCCTTCTATATTCCAGTGAACACAAGCTCCGTCGCTCCATTCTTTCATCGTATGATAATAAAATACTTGACGTAAAAGTGAATGGACACATTATTTCTGGTTGAGACTCTTCTTCTGACTGAGTATAGTAGAGGGGAGAAAAATGGAAAGGAGAGGTGGGGACGGGCCTAAACCTGGCAAGTGATAGATAGATATAGCTGTGATGATGGAGGTGGGGGGGGTTGATTGGTAAATAGGTGAAAGAAGTGACA
Source organism: Leucoraja erinaceus (assembly GCF_028641065.1). Taxonomy (NCBI): domain Eukaryota; kingdom Metazoa; phylum Chordata; class Chondrichthyes; order Rajiformes; family Rajidae; genus Leucoraja; species Leucoraja erinaceus. Next base: position 21,517,794 of record NC_073379.1, on the reverse strand, counting down.
GAGAGAAAACGAAATGACAATAAGGAGAGAAGAGGAGTGAAATGTAAATGCAGGACCAGTTCCAGTGGCGCTGCGAGTCGACTGCTTCACCTGCAGTGGGTTTGTTGTCACAATATTTTTTTAGTATGTCCAAAATTATGTTTAGTGTTTCTCTGTACGTCTTATGTGCTGTGAGGGAATAAGGGGAAACCATTTTTCAGGCACCTACCTCGACGGAGATGCAACTTGTATCCTTGGCCCCACCTCCTCGCGGCCTTACAGCTGGTTTGTTGTGGCCTTTCCTGGAGTCAGGCCCAGAGCTTCAGCGGGGACTTTAACATCACGGAGTTGGGCGACCCCTTGCCGGGAGTTGCCGCAGAAGCGCTCCGACCATTGGCCTGCGGCCTACAATATCGTGGAGCTTCTGTAGGCAGGCGTGGAGCAGACCTTCCATTGTGGAGTGGGCGATCCTCCGTAGTCGCCACTATGGACGGCCCGATTCGTCATGGAACGGACAATCCTTCGCCGGGGGTCGCCGGAGAAGAGCTCCGTCCGTCGGCCTGCAGCCTACAACATCTGGAAGCCGCGGTCTCTGGTAAGGAGGTGGCTGGTGGGGAGCTCCGGGCCACGGGGTGTGCTCGACCTGTCCCTACGTCAGCCTTTCCGACCATCTCAACCATAGGGCCTATACATCCAGCCGTCCATAGCGGCGACCACGGAGGGTCAGGGCCCCGACTATAGGTGAACAAGGGAGGAGGAGAAGGAGGAATGTCTGAACTGTATTGCCTCCCACCATGGTGAAGAGTGCTGCGGTGGATGTCTGTGTTATGTTCTGTTGTGTATTATGTTTTTTTATAATTGTAACACAGCATGGTAAATTACATTTCACTGCACCTTATGATGCATGTGACAAATAAATTTGAACTTAAACTTGAACTTGGACAGATACAGGTGAAAGGAAACAGCGTGGAGTGGATGGGTTTTAAGTTACCTAAGGGAGCATTGAGGTGCTGTTCTTCCATCTCAGGAAATTCTCAGGGTCAGCATATGGATTGATAAATAAGTGTACATTGTACACGGTTGACGATAGATACAAAATACTGGAGTAACTCAGTGGGACAGGCAGCATCTCTAGAGAGAATGAATGGATGACGTTTCGGATCGAGACCCTTATTCAGACAGAAGAAGGGTCTCGACCCGAAACATCATCCATTCTTTCTCGGAAAAGATGCTGTAAACCAGCGTCTGCAGTTCCTTCCGACATATTGGGCATGGCTCTTGTCCTATTACTGTTTAGTGTGTTATCTACTGAATACTGTGTCAACAAACTTGCTGAGTGTAGGAATTTTATTGTTCCATTTCTTCACATGTGAGAATTAAACACCCTTGACTCTCTCTTAACTCTTCACCACCGTGTGTTTTCAGTCGGTCTGGCAAATATCCTTTTCAATCCCTTAATCTCTGATCTTTTGGTCACAATTTAAAATACTGAACTTGTTAATGATTGCATTCATGAAGTATAACAGGATGTGAATAAAAGTCAAATTACATTTTTCCAGGTGAAATTTCCAGAAATGATGAATCAGAATATTTACTATCCTGGATATTCCCCGCACCGGATTTAATTCAGAAATGGCACTAAGTGCGGCATGTGTCTCTTCTGGAATGTCCATCTGGAAGGTGTCTCTGGATCCTTGTCTCTCTATCTCTATTGTCACGGTGGTGCAGCGGAAAAGGTGCAGCCTTACAGCGCAAGAGAACCGGGTTGGATCCTGACTATGGGTGCTGTCTGTACAGAGTTTGTACGTTCCCCCTGTGACCTGCATGGTTTTTCCCTGAGATCTTCAGTTTCCTAACACATTCCAAAGACGTTCAGGTTTGGAGGTTAATTGACTTGGTATAAATGTAAATGTAAATTAATGGTTAGTGTAGTGCTAGTTCGCGGGGATTGCTGGTTGGCACTGACTCGGTGGACCAAAAGGCCTGTTTCCACGCTGTATCTCTCAACTAAACTAAACTAAACTAAAAATCCATAGCTTTCAGGAGTTCATCTCCAATGTCCAATAAATAGAACATGTGGTCACAAGGAGAACGTCCAAACTCCACATAGACAGCACCCGTAGTCAGGATTGAACCCAGGTCTCTGGCGTTGTAAGGCAGCAACTCTACCGCTGCGCCACTGTGTCACCTGTTCAAAGGTGCAATGGAGTTTAAATACGCTGTTGGATGATAAACTTTCTATCCAATTCTTTTTGCATCCATACTTTACAGAATAAGTTGCTTCATAAAATCCTCACTTCGATTCTGTAACTAAGCTAATGAAAAGTGCCACAGTCAAATATGAGTTCCTACTGGACAAGACAATGCCCTTGATTGGTACTCAGGTTTTCTTTCGTTGATTTTTTCGAGAACTAAATTTAATTTAGAAATATGCCTCCCTAACTCGATCATGCCATATCGTTGATAATGTTCCCCAAATTAAACAAAATACTGAAATGGAGAATGAAAAGCATTCATCAACAATAGGGTGAGATTTCATGAGTTCCCAATAACTCTTCCCAATTTCAGGACTTCCCGGCACGGTGATGTCACAGCAAGAGCCGCTGCCTCCCAGTGCTGGAGACTCTGGTTCGATCCTGACCTCGGGTGCCGTCTGTGTGGAGTTTGTATATTCTCCCTGTGACTGTGTGGGTTTCCTCTGGGGGCTCTGGTTTTCTCCCCCATTCAATAGAAGTGTGGGTTTACTGTTGAATTGGCCTCTGTAAATTGCCCTTAGTGTGCTGGGAGTGGATGAGTAAGTGGGATAACACGGAAATAGTGTGAACGGGTGATCGATGGTTGGTGCGAACTCGGTGGACCTGTTTTCATGCTATATCTATCTCTAATCTAAATTAAACTAAAAACATAGCAGAAAAAACAATTCACCAAGAGCTGTCAATTATCAATTATAAAGACGGACTGGTTGGAGACAACATTGATTGAGGAAAGAATCATACTCATATTTGGTTTGGACATTGTGGATTTGGGATGTTGGAAGCATCCCCAGGTCTCCAGAAGAGAGACAAAAGTTAATGAAAAACAATGATGAATCACGGCAGGGAGCAATGGTCTTATAAAAAGGAGTAGAGAACAAGCAAATGCAAAACCAGAGACGGAGAAGGCGTAATACGAGACTCCAAAATAATTGAGAAATCCAGTCAAGTGGGGATCTGAGATAGGAAAAGTGATATAGATCCTCTGGAAAAGGTCTGGTGGCAACTAATAGTTGTAAGAGGGTCAGCGGGGCTGAAACCGATCACTGTGAGCAGCAATGAGGTACCTGCTGCCAATTCTGTCCTTTGGTGTGATACTGACCAACCACAACGTTTTTGCAAACAGCCCTGGGATCAATCGCGACAAGGTTTTCAAAGTTTGCAACAAAGATTTCCTCGATAAAATCATGGAAATTTGTGGAGGGTGGGTCTGGAGATCTGAGATTCCCACTCCACAAGGTGAGTATTGAAATCCCTTTTATTAAATAGCATTGACGATTTAGATTTATCATTAATGATAAATGAGGTGAATGCTTGTTCTTTTATCCCAATGAAAAGTGATATTGCTTCATTGATTACAGAGATCTCATTTTCTCCAAAATCCTTAATCCCCTGAAACGTCACGTATACATGTCCTCCAGAGATATTGTCTGGCCTGCTGGTCTTTTTCTCTAATGGGTATGTTTTTCATTCACCTTTCTTTGCTCCCTTCCCTGAACCTGTGGCTGCAGTTTCCCTGCCCAAGCACTTGGACTCCGTGTTTGCAAAGAAGATGCCTAATGGGTCTGCCCCACTTATGTGACTTTTTCGGCAACTCCTGGCATCTGTCATAGGTCGTTGCAGGTCGGCGAACATTTTCAACATGTTGAAAATTCAGCGGCGACCAGGAAAGACGCTACGACTCTCTGGGCGACTGAGGAGACGACTCATGACCAAACAGGCGACACCCTGGCTAAATGTCACGTGGTGAAGCCTGTTCGGTAGTCGCCCAAAGAGTCGTACCTTGTTCTGGTCGCCGCTGGATTTTCAAAATGTTGAATATTTTCGCCGACCTGTAATGACTATGACGGGTGGCGGCAGTTGCCGAAAAAGTTGCGTAAGTGGGACGGGCCCAAAACGTTCTCAAATAAAAGACAATAGTTTCCTGTACATTCTGACATTTTGTGGAATATCTTTATAGCTGCATTATTCTTTGGTATTCTTTGGTCAAATGGGAGGAAATTCCCGTGCCGACTTATATATCCCCGTTTTTCAGCATGGCGACTTTATTTTATGATCCTGTTAAAACTAACACCTGCATTTGCGTAATGTCTGATGCTCACATTGTGTTATATTGAATTTCTGAGCGATTTCCAATCGAGAAGAATAAGGAAAACTCAGCGGCAGATTAGCATTCACTTCAAAGTCTACCGTTACATATGTGGCACATGGTCTCCCAGGCAAAGGCAGCACCTAGAACTAGTGACACAGCATTAGGTGCGCAGGTTCATATGTTTAATTCTGATGAAAGACTATTGATCTGGCACGTTAGCACTCTTTCTCTGATCTGTGGGATATTTCCAGCATTTTTTTGTTTCATTTAATGTCGATGGCATTCATCCAAGAACATAGAGAACTCTTAGTTACAACTAGACTTGTGCCTTGCTGATGAAAAAAATGGCTCTGCAAAATCAGGAATTAAGTTATCCCAGTACAGATTACCTGCAAAGCACAGCAATGAATGATCAGAATCGGATACGTTTTTGATTATTCTTGTACCCCAGGATTCTGATGTTGGCCCATGAGCTGACGGTAATGTCATTGAATGCCAAGGGCAAACAATTGGTTAGCATTCCTCTAGTGGATATAACCATTGCTTGGCATTTGTGCAGCATGAATCTAGCTTACCAACTCAGTCTAAGCTGGATTGTTGTCGTGGCTTCCTGCATTCGATTGATTTATACAATGCATTTGGTACACCAACCAGCAAAAGAAGCCAGCCTGAGCATTAAATCAGCATGGCTTAAAGATTGATTTCAATTCTCACATTCCACATGCATTTGTCATCTAAGTCCACTGCACTGTGATAAAGTGTAAAGAGTGGTCTATAGTGCCCATCACCGCATGCGTTTGAAGTTTAGCCTATTGTAGGGTATTCAATACAAGAAGAAAACAGTGCCCAATTGCTAGGCCGATTACAGTTTTGAAAACCTATTCATCTTGTTGACAACATCTCAATAAAACGTTCACGTAACCTGATGAAAGAATTGGTAAACATTGACGTGAATGTCTGCCTCCAAAAGAACAAAGTAAAGCTCAGAAACAAGGAACTGCAGATGCTGGTTTACACAAACGGACACAAACTCAGCGGTGCCTGGCAGTATCTCTGGAGAACATGGATAGGTGATGTTTCGGTTCGAGACCCTTCTTCAGACTGACGAAGTAAAATTTATGGATCCATCTGCTGGTATTTTAACAATATTATTATTTTTAAGTAAAAATGTTTAAGATATTTCCTGTCTAAAGTTCAATTTTCATATATTTTACCAGAGATGAGTCAACTTAATGAATGGGTGAACAGTCCTTTCAGGTGAGGCAGTGGTTCACTTGCACCTCCTCCAACCTCATCTACTCTACCCATTGTTCTTGATTCAACCTCCTACAGTATGTATTGGTGAGACCAAGCACATACTGGGTAATTTTTGGCTGAACACTTAAGCTCAGTCTGCCTTGGTCAATGCGATTGCCAAACATTTTAACTCCACTTCCCATTCCCATAATAACTTTTCTGTCAGAGTGAGGCCACATGCAAATTGGAGGAAGTACCTCATATTTCACAAGGGTACCTAACCACCCAGCAGTATGAACATTGATTTATCTAATTTCAAGTAACCCCTGCATTCCCTCTCTCTCTCTCTCTCTCTCTCTCTCTCCCTTACCCCTTACCGTGGCCATCCCAAAACGTCATCTGTTTCTTTTCTTGAGATGCTGCCTGACCTGCTGAGTTGCTCCAGCATGTTGTGTCTATCTTCGGTACGAACCAGCATCTGCGGTTCCTTTCTCCACAACTGCAGGCTCGAAGGGCCGAATGGCTTACTCCTGCACCTATTTTCTATGTTTCTAACTAATGTATATTATTGTCAACTCTTTCGCTGCATGGCAATGCAATTGAACGGCTGTGCCTGCGTAAATTGAATATCCCACTCCTTGGGAAAGAAGGGACGACTATATAATCAGTCTCCATAACTCTTCTCTGCTCACAGATAATTTTTAAATTCATGTTCCAGATCCCATTCAGGCCAATGGAGATGAAGGCAGCGCCAATGTTACAGAGCTAGAGAAGGCTATGGCGGGGCTTTTAAAAGATGGGATTCGGCACCTTGAATCATATCATAGCCAACAATTAAATCACACCATGAAGATGAAGGACAAGAAGAAGACAGGTGGGCAGGGCAGGATGATGCAGCCCACTCGTCTGAGGGATTCCAAGTGGTGGAAAACGACAAGAAGCCAACTCCCAATTTCTGAGAAATGCTGCAAGATCGGGTGTAAATACAAGGAACTTGCTGAGTTATGTGAGGTGTAAAATGATAAGAGCAGTGCCTCTATGCTTACAGAGTAGTCGACACACATTGATTTGAAGAGATTAATTCAATCTCCTGACAAGGAAGTCAACATGGCCCGTAACCCATTTTGCGGGGGAGGATTTGCCATACTTGATGGTTGGGAAATCCTACACAAATCAAACAGTGCATGCTGGCGGTGGGTGCCCCATATTGGGGTGGGGATCGATGTCCACAGCTTGTAGTCACAATTAAATCACAAATAAATATGAAAATTGCATCTCTGTTGTTCTCATGTTGCTTCATTTTGTTCCCAAAATATTTGTGAAAACAATCCATCCAACAAGAGAGAACCAAACTATTTGGAAGTGGGGTTACTGAACACGACTGTCTCGCATATATTACATACAGTGAACAGCACACACAGGAATGGGCCCTTCGGCCCACAATGCTTGTGCCGAACATGATGTCAGGTTAAACTGACTGTACATCATCTGCCTGTACATGATCCATTTCCCTCTCTTCCCGGCAATTCCATGTGCCTATTCAAAAGTCTCTTAAACACCACTATCGTATCTGCCTCCTCCATCACCTGTGACAGTGCCTTCCAGGCCCATGTGATAGACAATGAGAAGAGAAGATTATCGAGTTAAAAAAATATATCCAAAGTTAATGAGGAGAAAACAAAGGGAAAGAGAAGTAAATATTTGAAGCTGATTGTAGGATTATAGGAAGTTACTGGGTGATTGCAGGGGTAGGGCTATAAAGAGATTGATTCTCAAGGATGTGAAGCATCAAGGACGAGGTAAAAAACAACATCTGTCAATGAGAATAAAAACTGTCCTGATGATGTTCCTTCACATCACGACTTTCAGCATGGTATCCTCTTTGTTGAGCTGTGCGCTAACAAGTCTTTCGATCCAATTACATCAAGTGAATAAAGTCACTGCACACATTAATAACTCAATTGCATGTCAAAATACAATGTAGAAATGACATTGGCATTAAGGTGAATTGCATTAGCCAGTTCTGGTCCAACTTTCTGCTCGATGGAAAGTATGCAAACACTATAAAAAATGCCCCAAAATCTCATTATCAGCTCTTAAACCCTCAAAAAAGGTTCAAACATTTATTTTTTTTCTTATCCAATTTCTAGATGCAACCTCTTTGATATGAATGAAAGTGGGTAAGACCAGAATGGGGCTTATTGGATCTCAAAACAATTCTGTGAGCAGTTCTATCCATTTTGGTGTGAAATATTCCATAGTGAACTGAACCTCCGTATGGAAAACTGTGGACACACTCACTCCAAGTTGGAGGAGAATTCTGGTGACTGGCCTGCTCAGTTGAAGCTCACGGGTGATGTCCATGAACAAGCCCCAGTCTACCTCTTTAGCCCGATATGAAAACATTTAATCCCATTCTTTATCCTCTCTTCTCCTTGCTCTGTTGTCATCAGGATGCCTATCAAATCTAGTGCTGCCTTTAAATAGTGGAGCTGAAAAAGAATGATATACATTGGTCAGCCATGGTGGATTGGATTGGGTAACATTTACAGAGCAACAGAAGATAACTAAAAAGACAATACAGGGAGAAAAGATGAGGTACTAAGGTAAGCCAGCCAAGAATATAAAGGAGGATAGTAAAAGCTTCTTTAGGTATGTGAAGACGAAAAAATTAGTTAAGACCAAAGTTGGATCCTTGAAGATTGAAAAGGGTAAATTTATTATGGGGAACAAGGAAATGGCAGGTTGCAGGGTTCTCAGCTTGTGGACACCATTCAATTGTTTAAGTTAATATCAAGGAAGACTACAACCAAATATGGATGAGTTTACTGAACAAGCTTTTAACTAGCATATTAGTTCTAGCATTAATGACCATCTGATGTAGATAGATAGACAAAAGGTCAGCATGGATGTGATGGGATAAAGGGCCCTCTATGTGCTGTGTAGGTCTGTGACTGTGATTTAACTTGGTGATGGTGTTATTATTATTATTATTATTATTATTATAAAACGTTATTTCAGACTCAAAGTCCAGACAAGAGACAACATATTTTGTATGCAAAATACGTTGCATATAAAAACACCATAAAATACATATATTCCATTTTGTGAATGGAAATGAGATCACATGTAAGATTAGGATTTAATTTTAGTTTAGTTTAGAGATAGAGCATGGAAACAGGCACTCTGGCTCATCAAGTCCTTGTCGACCACTGTTCACACAAGTTCTGTGTTATCCCACTTTCTCTTCCCACTGGGGTCAATATACAGAGACCAATCAACTTAAAAATTTGCACATCTTTAGGGTGTTGGAGAAAACTGGAGCCACAAGGGGAAACTTAAGTGGCCACAGGTAGAATGTGCAAACTTCACACAATCAGCACCCAAGGTCAGGATAGAAGCTAAGTCTCTGGTGCAGTGAGGCAGTGGTTTTACCAGGTGTGCCACGGGTGCTGGCCTGGGAAAGGAGCAAAGAAACCTGAATTATAAATAGTCAAACGACCCTCAGTCTGAAGAAGGGTCTCGCCTCAAAACGTCACCCATTCCTTCTCTACAGAGATACTGCCTGTCCCACTGGGTTACTCCAGCTTTTTGTGTCTGTCTTTGATTTAAAGCAGCATCTGCAGTTCCTTCCTACACAAATAGTCAAAACACTTAATGTTGTGACAGGGATCAATTGAGCGAGAACAAGTGAAAACAAAGCACTCAATGGAGAGAGAGAGAGAGAGAGAGAGGGAGAGGGAGAATGCAAAAGCAGATAATTTAAGCGGAGGTCTTAAAATATGACTAGATTGCAATCATAGGAGTGTGGGACATAAATCATAGGAATCTTAAAGTATAAATATAATCCAAGGGTTTTGAATAGAAACCAATGAAAGTGGGAACCTTGAGACAAATACAAAGTGTTGGAGTAACGCAGTTCGTCAGGCAGCATTTGCTGTGGGAATGAACAGACAATGTTTCAGGTTGGTACCTTCTTCAGATGAATTCAAATTGCTACATGTCCGAACTGGAAGGTTTTTAGCTCAGACAGCTTGTCAAAAAAACACACCATCACCAGTTTTATTTTACAGGTGAAATGTATAGTGCTTTTCTTCACTGAATCAGAATATTTAAAGTCAATTATCATGAACTTGGACAAAATAAGTTTCACCCGAGAGTGTTTTTGAAAGAAGAGAGAGAATGGGGTCAGGGGTTTATGGGTGGTTGTTGCAGATTATTGTACTTGGGCAGGAAAACTCCAAGTGGGACAGCGTTGGAAGAAGGAGAGAAGCAAAGGAATGAAAGGGCTTCAGGCAAGTATTGGAATAAGCACACCTTGAAGTGCTGAGACGTGGACAGATGTGAAACAGATACGATTAGATGCTACACAGGTGGAAGCAGACAGCTGTCCTCTAAGGGGATAAGGGGTCTTGGTGAGTTAATGCTTGGGAGGCTTATCAGCGAGGATAACGTTCTGACAGAGGGGCTAAAAATGACAGCTTGTTTCTCATTAACACACAGATGGAGGAATTTCTAGCTTATGCAAGCCGAGACATGGGGTAAGCAAACATTGTTCTCACATGCAGTCAAGAGAGGGGTGTGGGGAGGGGCAAAGTCAAACTATTTGCCACCGTATATACAGAGCCCGAGTCTGTCAATTATGTTGCCAAGCGAACAGCAGGCAGATGGGGAGACCAAGGGATAGATCCTGGAAGGGTTTCACAGCCATCAGAATGAGATGGGAAGAGAGGTACTTGCTCCTCCATAACGTAGAGCTTTTAAAAGCCATTCAGTTTCTATCTTTTGACTGCACTCCACTGCTAGTAAAACCGTATGGTGAAAAAATCAGGTCAATTCAATTCGGCGGGTCAGGCAGCATCTGTGGAGAAAAAGGATGGGTGAAGTTTCCAGTTGGAACCCTTGTTCAGACTGACCGCCTGAAGAGAGGTTCCGACTCTAAATATCACCCTTCCTTTTTTCTCCAGAGATGCTGCCTGACCCGCTGAGTTGCTCCAGCACTTTGTCTCGGTCTTTGGTATCAAACAGCATCTGCAGTTTCTTCCTACACAGTTTAATACAATTGTCAGAGGCACAAGGAACTGCCTATGCAGGAACCTTGTGTAAAATACAAAGTGTTGGAGTAACTCAGTAGGTCAGACAGCATTTGGGGAGGAAATGGACAGTTGATGTTTCAGATTGGGATCTTCTTCAGATTGAAACATATTGCCACATGTCTAAACAATATATTTAATCTACAATTTGAGAGGGAGAAGGGTAAACCGGAGGTGTCAGTGTTACAGTTGAACAAAGGGGACTATGGAACCATGAGGGAGGAGCTGGCCAAAGTTGACTGGAAAGATACCCTAGCAGGGATGACAGTGGAACAACAATGGCAGGTATTTCTGGGAATAATACAGAAGGGGCAGAATCAGTTCATTCCAAAGAGGAGGAAAGATTCCATGGGGAGCAAGGGGTGACCGTGGCTGACAAGGGAAGTCAGGGACAGCATAAAAATAAAATAAAAGAAGTACAACATAGCAAAGATGAGCAGGAAGCAAGAGGATTGGGAAACGTTTACAGAGCAACAGAAGATAACTAAAAAGGCAATACAGGGAGAAAAGATGAGGTACTAAGGTAAGCTAGCCAAGAATATAAAGGAGGATAGTAAAAGCTTCTTTAGGTATGTGAAGAGGAAAAAATGAGTTTAGACCAAAGTTGGATCCCTGAAGACTGAAAAGGGTGAATTTATTATGGGGAACAAGGAAATGGCAGATGAGTTGAACAGGTACTTTGGATCCGTCTTCACTAAGGAGGATACAAACAATCTTCCTGATGTACTAGTGGCCAGAGGATCTGGGGTGAAGGAGGAACTGAAGGAAATCCACATTAGGCAGGAAATGGCGTTGGATAGGCTGATGGGACTGAAGGCTGATAAATCCCCAGGGCCTGATGGTCTGCATCCCAGGGTACTTGAGGAAGTGGCTCTAGAAATCGTGGACGCATTGGTGATCATTTTCAAATGTTCTATACATTCAGGATCAGTTCCTGTGGATTGGAGGGTAGAAAATGTTATGGCACTTATGTTATGGCGGGAGAGAGAAAACAGGGAATTATAGACCAATTAGCCTGACATCGGTGGTGGGGAAGATGCGGCAGTCAATCATAAAAGATGAAATAGCGCCACATCTGGATAGCAGTAACATGATCGGTCTGAGTCAGCATGGATTTACGAAGGGGAAATCATGCATGACTAATCTTCTGGAATTTTTTGAGGATGTAACTAAGAAAATGGACAAGGGAGAGCCAGTGGATGTAGTGTGCCTGGAATTTCAGAAAGCATTTGATAAGGTCCCACATTGGAGATTAGTGGGCAAACTTAGGGCACATGGTATTGGGGGTAAAATGCTGACATGGATAGAAAATTGGTTGGCAGACAGGGAACAAAGAGTAGTGATTAATGGGTCCCTTTCAGAATGGCAGGCAGTGACTAGTGGGGTATCTCAAAGCTCGATGCTGGGACTGCAGCTATTTACAATATATATATTAATAATTTAGATGAAGGGATTACAAGTAACATTAGCAAGTTTGTAGATGACACAAAGCTGGGTGGCAGTGTAAACTGTGAGGAGGATGCTATAAGAAAACAGGGTGACTAGGACAGGTTGGGTGAGTGGGCAGATGCATGGCAGATGCAGATTAATGTGGATAAATGTTAGATTATCCACTTTGTTAGCAAACACAGGAAGGAAGATTATTATCTAAATGGTGTCAAGTTGGGAAAAGGGGAAGTACAAGTATATAATCATTCTACATTTGGTATGATAAGCAGGATTGTCACTGAAATGTATGCGGAACAAGAATTTCACTATACTCACATGTACATGACAATAAAATACCATTGAACCATTGAATCAAGGGCAAGAACTTCTACCGATTTTCAGATGTTATTGGGAAATCTTATGAAGAAGACTATTCAATAAAATTAGGACTGATATGTAACCTAAGTCCATAAGCCTCTCCTTTGTACTTTGCCTTTAATACATTTGCCTAAGTAAGAATAGATCTCAGATTTAAAGTTAACAATAGATCAACGTTTAAAATTATTAAATGTCCATTGGTAACTTTAAGTCAGTAAAGGCTGTCCGTGTTGAGAGTAAATGTTCTCCCTATGACCACATGGTTTTCTCTTGGGTGCTCTAGTTTGCTAACACAACCAAAGACTTGAGGGATGGTGGACAAATTAGGCACTGTACATTTCCCCCAATGTATGGGTGAGTGTTAGGATCTGGGAGAAGTAGGTGTGAACATGGCTAGAATAAAATTGAATTAGTGCGGGCAAGACAGGTTTGCTGCTTGATGGGGAGTAATTGGATCAAAGAGCCTGTTCCTGTGCTATATGGCCCTATGATTCTAATAGAGCGATATTTGTCAGCCAGCAATATTTCAACAGGAAATTATTCAACATGAAATGAATGAATGAATGAATGAATGATTAAGTTTATTGGCCAAGAATTCACATACAAGGAATTTGCCTTGGTGCGCCATCTGCAAGTGACAACATGACATACAGTTAGTTACAGTTAGGAATGACACATAAAACATTAAACATTAATAATAAAAAAATATTGATTAAACATGTAAATTAAATAAAATGCCAGAGCAAAAGGAGGCTACAGATTTTTGGTTATTGAGTAAAGCTACTACTCGTGGGGAAAAAAAGCCGTTTTTATGTCTGGCTGTGGCAGCTTTGACAGTCTGGAGTCGCCTTCCAGAGGAAAGTGATTCAAAGAGTTTGTGGCCAGGTTGAGAGGGATCAGAGATGATCTTACCCACTCGACTCCTGACCCTTGCAGTGTACAGTTCATTAATGGGGGGAAGGTTGCAGCCAATAACCTTCTGAGCTGATCGGACGATTTGCTGCAGCCTCAGGATGTTGTGCTTGGTGGCTGAGCCATAACAGACCATGATGGAGAAGGAGAGAATTATTGTCCTTTAGTAATCTACACAACAGAAGCCAGATATCAATCAGGTTTGATAGGTATATCATGAATTTGTGCACGTGCATTAATATCACAAATTCATGATGTACCTAGGTTCGCCAAGGCTTATAGGATCTCCCGCTTACTAACCATTTTAAATCCGCTTCCCATTCCCACACTGACCTTTCTGTCCTGGGCCTGTTTCATTGCCAAAGAGAAGCGCCATGCAAACTGGAGGAACAGCACCACATATTCAGCTTGGCTAGCTTACAACCCAATAGTATGAACATTGCCTTCTCCCATTTTTGCTAACAAATCCCACCCCCCGCCCTCCCCCCCCCCAACACCACAATTTTCCCCCCTCTCTTCCCTGTGCCGCACCCGAATGCACACCTATTTCTTCCACTCTCGTGCCCCACCTTTCCCATCCACCTCGTCCCCTTCCACCTATATCCCTTCCTCTAGTTTCACATTACACTCCTCCTCTCCTTATCTCTCATCCTTTTTTCTCTTTCTATCTCTAGCCTTTGTCCACCCATCTGCCAGTCAAAAGCCCTCACATCTCAATCCACTTATCATTGCCAGATTTTGTCTCACGCCCAACTCTTTTCCAACTTTTCCCCCCTTCCCCTTCCCCCCACCACTACAATCAGCCTGAAAAATGGTCCTGACCCAAAGTGTCACCTCTTCTCCAGCTTTTCTCCAGCATTTTTGTCTCTTTCCTCCAAGGCTACTACCTGACCACCTGAGTCACTCTAGCACTCTGTGTTTTGCTCAAGATTCCTGCATCTGCAACTCCTTGTTTCAAAACATGGATTTGTGATTTTCGTTTTGAAATGTCTGAATGATTGTTCGCAAACCTTGAAACTTGTATAGCAGTAGGTTACCAGTGCAAGACCTTGAGATGCTCTCTTAGGTATAACAATGTAAGCCATAATCTTAAATAGCCTGGTCCTTTGTTCGTTTGACACTCTTTCATTGGTGTACAATGGTCCAGCAGCAAAATTAAACTTTGTAGTGTCAGTAGCCACTTGTGACCTGAACTAGATGCACCTGGATTCACACACCATAAACCTTTCTAAAGATGCCCAAGTTGGTGACTGTGGCTAAGTATCAATCATTAAAGTAGAAACACAAGGAACTAAAGGGAGGCATGAGAAAGTGGAGTGGAAAACGATAAAGGGAAATAGCCTTATGGAAAACACTTGCAGATTAACTTATCAGTCCATGTAGCTAGTGTTCCTAATTTATTCATCATGGTTATTGACCATATTCCCAATTTTTAAGCTCAAGATAGAGAATTCCAGAGCTTGAGAAACCAATATTAATTTAAATCTATTTTTCCATCCCTTTTTTTATTTACTTTAGTTTAGTTTAGTTTAGTTTAGTTCATTTTATTTTAGCTTAGTTTAGTTTAGTTGAGTTTAGTTTAGTTTAGTTTAGTTTAGGTATACAGCTTCAAACTGGCCTTTCAGCCCACTGAGCCCGCACTGACCAACAATTACCCATACGCTAGTTCCATCCGACACACGAGTGGCAATGCAGAAGCCAAGTAACCTATGAACCTGCACGTCTTTGGAATATGGGAGGAAACCGGAGCACAGAGTCCCACTGAGTCCGCACTCAGCTTACATCAGCTGTCAGCTTGAATATGAAAGTGTTTTATGTGGATGACTAAAAATACGCTCTCCAGTGGAAATTTCTGAACTGCTTGGGAGGCAGCAGGAAATAAGTAATAAAGAAGAGGATAAACACAAAATGGTGCCCAATGTATAGAGGCTGTAACTTAGTTGAAGTCAATGGTTCATTTCTGACCAATGCTTACTTAAGTGGCAGGAAGACCAGAGGTCACAGCCTCAGAACAAAAGGACAAATCTGTAGATAGGCGAGGAGGAGGAGGGGATGGTGAATCTGTGGAATTCATTGTCATGGAAGGCTTTGGAGGCCAAGTTAAGGGATATTTTTAAAGTGGAGAATGACAGGGGTTATGGGGAAAAGGCAGGAAAATTGGGTTGAGAGGGAGAGATAGATCAGCCATGATTGAATGGAGGAGTAGGCTTGATGGGCCGAATAGCCTAATTCTGCTCCTTGAACTTATTAAACTGAACTAAGGGAATGGAATGTTTGACTTTTTAAAAGCTGCATGTTGTATTTTCATGGAGAGAAAAGAAGAGGTGAGAGAAAAAATAAACGTTCAGAATTTGCAGCATTTTCTCTTCACTGATAGATAAAATAATTTCCCCATGTCTCCCCTGGGTGGAAGATATCAAGCATCATCAGTGGTGAGGTCATGCATCACAGTGGAGGATTGGGGGATTCCACAGTGCGTTGAGATTGCATGAGCCGGGGTGGCCTAGGTGGAAGATCCATGCATGAAAAGACAAAAATGCTAACCGTTAGGCCGCAGAGGTTGTTATTCAGTGATAGCTTGTAATGAGGAACAAGGAGGGATATAGAAAGACTCCTGAGAGAGAAAATAGGGAAGGATGTAAGTTCAAGGTTTTGTCTGTTGGAGAAATGTCTGGATAGGAATGGATGGGCTACCTGAGCAGATGGCCAGAACTTCAGTCCTAAAGAAGGTTGTGACTTGATTGTGGAGAAACTGGAGAAGGTGAAGGGGAAGGTTGAGAATATTTGGATATTCGCTCAAGATTACCCTGAGTAACATTGGTTTTGGCTGAATTGAATAAAACAATGTGGTCTTCTGGAGGATCCAGCTACATCAGATGGCAGGTGATTTTTTTGATCGGACATGTAAGGTCATCATCCCTTTGACTTGAATGAGGAATGCGCCAGAATGCAAAGAGTAATGTAACACATTTCCCATCTAATCAGTTACCTGTAGCTTCTTAAAGTTCACCACATATGGGGCATTATGTCAAGCAAACATGACCTTGACTGTATGTATCATACCTTGGTGTTGACAGAAACTCAGGTCGGTCAACACTTCTGTACAGTGTTTTTCTGTGACAGTATGTGCCAGTATGTTGTGCCAGCTCTTCTAAAAACTTAAATGCCATCATTTTATTTTCTCGCTATTTGACATGTATCGAGCGTACCGCCACCTTGTGGTCTACAAGATATGCACTGTTTCTTTGTTAAATAAAGCCCCCTCCTGCTGTCCCATGTCACTGCCCAATTAAGAAAAGCTAAAATTGCTCAAATATCAATGGGTTGCATTTCTGAAGAGGTTTTCTGCAAATGTGGGTGGGCAGTCTTAATCCCAGTTCTCCAAACTTCCCGATGATCTGACACATTTTGCCTTCGCTGTAATTAGTTCGGCTTCCCGTGCGAAGGGAAAACTCCCTGTAGGCAGCTCCTCTGTCCAAGATCCAAGGGGCTGATTTTAAAGATCCTCCAGCGACACCTGACAGTAAATGAAAGCTCACGCCCATAATGAGGAACAATTGCAACACAGGCAGATAGGGCAATAATTAAGGATGGCTTTAAACCACAAAGCCACAAGCAACTGCAAGATGTACTTGCCAAACCCAATTTTAAATGCTGTTCACTCCAGCTGATTAATACTTGCTGGAGTTTAGAAGGTTGAGGGAGGAGCTCATTCAAATGTACAGAATAAGGAAAGGGGGAGAGTGGCTGTGGAAAGGATTTTTCCATTGATGGGGGAGTCTAGGACTGGAGGGCACTCTTTTAGAAAGGAGGTGTGGAGGAACTTCTTTAGTCAAAGGGTAGTTAATCTGTGAAACTCATTGCCACAGAGGACTGTGGAGGCCAAGTCCGTGGATATTTTTAAGGCAGAGATAGACAAATTCTTGATTAGAACGGTTGTCAAGGGTTATGGGAAGAAACATAGAAACATAGAAACATAGAAATTAGGTGCAGAAGTAGGCCATTCGGCCCTTCGAGCCTGCAACACCATTCAATATGATCATGGCTGATCATCCAGCTCAGTATCCCGTACCTGCCTTCTCTCGATACCCCCTGATCCCCTTAGCCACAAGGGCCACATCTAACTCCCTCTTAAATATAGCCAATGAACTGGCCTCAACTACCCTCTGTGGCAGAGAGTTCCAGAGATTCACCACTCTCTGTGTGAAAAAAGTTCTTCTCATCTCTGTTTTAAAGGATTTCCTTAAGCTGTACCCCTTGTCCTGGACTTCCCTAACATCGGGAACAATCTTCCTGCATCTAGCCTGTCCAACCCCTTAAGAATTTTGTAAGTTTCTATAAGATCCCCTCTCAATCTCCTAAATTCTAGAGAGTATAAACCAAGTCTATCCAGTCTTTCTTCATAAGACAGTCCTGATCCCAGGAATCGGTCTGGTGAAGTCTCTGCACTCCCTCTAGGGCAATAATGTCCTTCCTCAGATTTGGAGACCAAAACTGTACGCAATACTCCAGGTGTGGTCTCACCAAGACCCTGTACAACTGCAGTAGAACCTCCCTGCTCCTATACTCAAATCCTTTTTGCAAGGGGATCACCATTTGCTTTCTTTACTGCCTGCTGCACCTGCATGCCTACCTTCAATGACTGGGTACCATGACACCCTGCTGCATCTTCCCAATCGGCCACCATTTGATCAGTCTGCTGATCCGTTTTTGCCGGCAGAAGGCAGGCGGGATTAGGAGGTGAGATCAGCCATGATTGAATGGCAGAGTAGACTCGATGGGCCGAATGGCCTAATTCTACTCCTATAACATGTGAACTTGTGAGCTTGTGAAATCGTTGCTGTGATTTCTGTAGTACTTGTCCAATGACCAGGAACAGGAATAGTGTTATTATTTATTCTGTGGATGTTGCTGTCAAATATTTTGTCCCTTCTTGAGAAAATATTACCACAGGTAGGGTGTAACCAATGTTTTAATGCAAAAAGATGAAGGAACAGCAACATATTACATTGTTAGAATTGACTGTAATTAAGAGTGAATTCTTGCACTTCAGAAAGTCTGAAGAAGGATCCCAACCCAAAACGTCACCAATCCATTTTCGCCAGAGATGCTGCCTGACCCACTGAGTTACTCCAGCATTTTGTGCCTATCTTTGAATCCTTCCAGGACTGCATCTCCTGGTCCTATCATTTTAGATAAAGGAAGTTGCAACTATAAGAGCTGTAGTCAAAGTAGTCTTGTGTAGGAAGGAACTGCAGATACTCGTTTACATCAAAGATAGACACAAAATGCTGGAGTAACTCAATGGGACAGGCAGCGTCTCTGGATAGAAGGAATGGATGATGTTTCAGTTTGAGACCCTTCTTCAGACTGAGTCAGGGGAAAGGGAAGTACAGAGATAAGGAAGTGTAAGGTTGGAAAACGATACTTCAGAGGCGATGAAGCTCAAAGAAAATGTAGAATAGATCATTGTTAGCAAGGGGAAAGTGTCACAAGGAAGCAAACAGAGATAAGATTAAAACAAGGGGACAGTTAGACTGGTTGGATAACTAGCAAGGGTGAGGGATGGAAAGAGAGGGAAAGCAAAGGTAACATGAAGTTAGAGAAGTCAATATTCATACCGACCGCTGGGGTGTGAGCTGCCCAAGCAAAATACAAGATGCTGTTCCTCCAATTTGCGCTGGGCCTCACTCTGGCAATGGAGGAGGCCCAGGACAGAAAGGTCAGTGTGGGAGGGGGAGTTAAAGTGTTCAACAACCGGGAGATCAGGTAGGTTTAGGCGGACAAAGTAGTCTTAATGAATTCCCGCAATGAGCCTTTTGTTGGTTGCATTGCAGCAAGGATACGCAGAGAAGAGGGGGTGAATGTTTAAGAGGGCAAACTCTTCTTTAATATTGATGAAATATTAAGCAAGTGGATAATAATACATTACACTCCTGATGTGCCAGTTATTTCTGGACAGGATCGGGTGGGTGGGGGGGGGGGGGGGGGGGGGGGGGGGGGGGGGGGGGGGGGGGGGGGGGGGGGGGGGTTTGGAGATGCAGTATTTGTTGAGGAATATCCAGTCTCTGACCTATGCTTATGGTATCGTATTCATCTGTACTGCCTGACCCACTCAGTTCCGCCAGCACTTTGTGTTTTGCCTAAGATTCCGGCATCTGCAGTTTCTTGTGTCTGAGTATGAAGGGGGGTCCTAACCCCAAAAATGTATCTCTTCATTTCCCCCACAAATGCAGGCTGACCAGTTGAGTTCTTCCAGCACATTGTGCGTTTGCTCAAGATGTCAGCATCGGCAGTTTCTTGTGCCTGCGTATTTCTAACCCAGTTACAATGGCAACCGCACAATGTTGGTAATAGGGTACAAATCCTGCTCTCTGACAAAGTCATGGAGTCATACAGCATGGAAACAGGCCCTTTGGCCAAACTTGTCTCGGCTGATCAAGTTGCCCCATCTAAGCTAGTCCCATTTGCCTGCATTTGGTTCATGTCCCTTTAAGCCTTTCCTAACCATATACTGTACTTGTCCAAGTTGTCCAATGCTGTCACTGTACCTGTCTCAACTGCCTTCTCTGGCAGGTCGTTCCATATATCCACCACTCTCTGAGTGAAAAAGTTGCTCCTCAGGTTCCTATTAAATCTTTTCCCTCTCAACTTAAACCTATATTCTCCGGTTCTTGATTCCTCTACCCTCAATAAAAGACGTGCATTCACTCAATCAATTCCAATCATGATTGTATACACCTCTATCAGATTACCGCTCAGCCTCCTGCACCAAGGAATATGTTGCTCACTTACAGTAACTCACTGAAGTGGGAGAAAGAAGGCAATGCTGTACTTTGTCATTTGGTATAAAAAATCTACTTCTAAATTGAAAGTATTTCTGTAAGACTGTCGAATTACACTCATTCCCACCTTTATTTTTATGCACTGAAGTTATAGCAAGTACGGATCTTTGTGTCTGACTCACCAAACTGTTTAGCACTGAGCATGTTAATAGACTGAATCTGTGATCCAAACAACATGGAAATAAATCTTAAATTAAATATTAATAAATTAGTTTTTCAATAAGTAATGTATCTGAACACTTAGAATCCTTAATATCTTTGCCAACCAGGATATTTTAATCTCCTGCCAGCAATATGTGTAGCGTAGAGCAGTGGCTGACCAAGGGAGAGGACCAAAGGTCACCAACACTGCTCGAGAAGATCAATGAGTTACCCAGCTTTGGGAAGAGGGTGTGGGAACGGAAAGACTCCATGAGATTGGCCCTTGAAGGTAGCTTCTGCGTGAAGGTTAATAACCTCACATTAGTGGTAAAGGTAGGTAAATGTACCTTTGACTGCAGAACTTGGGAACTGCGGTTGTAACACATTTACTGCTCATTTCTCCACAACCCATCACTCGGCTAACATCGACCAGGTAACGTTCTTAGTCCTCACATACCTCTCACTCGCTCAGTCTACATACACGTGCACACGCACGTGCACGCACACACACATGCATGTGTGCAAAATCCATACATGCACACACACACATGTGCATGCATGCAGGCGCACACACATGAGCCTGTGCACGCTCAAGCACACACATGTGCATGCGCACGCTCAGGCGCATATGCATGCATGCATGCATGCACCTGCCCGCACACATACGTGTGCACATACACACATGCACATGCACACCAGTACGCGCGCACAGACACACGCACACACACAGACCCACACCCACGCACACACCCGCACACACATAGACCCACACACACACACAGACCCACACACATAGACCCACACACATAGACCCCCCCCCCCCCCCCCCCCCACACACACACACACACACACACACACACACACACACACACACACACACACAACAAAGGCATGTTAAGTTGCTGCAAGCAAGAATTTCATGTTTCAATATCGGTACAAATGACATTTAAACACTCTTGATCTGTCTCCATTGCTACATAATTGAAGCAAATTAGAGTTTCCACTTGAAAAGTTTAGATAGCACACATATACACGCACACACACTCACAAACACCCATGTGTATGCACACACTCACACCCACACTCTCATACACACACACTCACACACACATACTCACACACACACACACACACACACACACACACACACACACACACACACACACACACACACACACACACACACACACACACACACACACACACACACACACACACACACACACACATGCGCACACGCGTGCACACACACACACACACACACGCTTGCACACACACACACACACACACACACACACACACACACACACACACACACACACACACACACACACACACACACACACACACACACACACACACACACACACACACACACACACACACACACACACACACACACACACACACACACACACAGTGATCAGGTGATTCTGAGCATTGCCTTCACAAATATCTGAATGACCAAGTCTGCTACAGATTCTTTAAAATAAGATAAGCAACTTGTGGGATGCCTGTAAATGTCTCACATGCCTGTATGTTCATATGTGGGGGGCATTCTATTTTTACCTGGATGTTAGGGTCTGAAGATACCCTGATGGAGTTTGCAAAGTTTGCCAGAGGCACAATGTGTTCGAGAAACTCAGCAGGTCACGGAGCATCTCTGGAGGAAAAGGATGGGTGATGTTTCGGGTTCGGGACCTTTCTTCAGACCGGATCTGAAATGTGACCCATCCATTTTCTCCAGAGATGCTGCCTGACTTGCTAAGTTACTCCAGCACTTTGTTGTCTGCGGGTGCTGTGCGAACAGAGTTTGTACGTTCTCCCCGTGACCTGCGTGGGTTTTCTCCGAGATCTTCGGTTTCCTCCCACACTCCAAAGATTTACAGGTTCATTGGCTTGGTAAATATAAATATTTGTCCGCAGTGGGTGTAGGATAGTGTTAATATGAAGGGATCGCTGGTCGGTGTGGACTTGGTGAGCTGAAGGGCCTGTTTCTAATTATCTGTAAACTAAATTAAAACTAAAGAAATCTCTGGTGGCCAAGTCAATGGATATTTTTGAGGTAGAGCTAGATTCTTGATTAGTACAAGTGTCAGGGATTGTGGGGAGAGGGAAGTAGAATGGGGTTAGGGGGGAGAGATAGATCAGGCATGATTGAATGGTGGAGCAGACTTGATGGGCCGAGAAGATAAATTCTGCTCCTAACACCTATGACCTTATGACCTCATTCTGCTCATCACCTTCCAGATTCCAGATTCTGCAGCATTTTGCTGTCTCCACGTCATCTACCAGCCTCTGTGCTCACTTCACCCCACCTTCCTCCAGCTGGCTCCAATACTCATCAATCCCTTCAAATCTGCGCCCATTTAATGCTTGCCACTTCCTGCCTCACCCATGCCCCTCACGTTTTTCTATTACTTCTCCATGTTTGGAATTAAGGTAAGTATTTGTTTGTCACTCGCAATGTTGTCTGTGATGATACACTGATTAGTGGAGCAGACCATTTTGGGTTAGTTTAGTCTAGTTTAGAGATACAGCCCGGAAACAGGCCCTTCACCCCACCGAGTCCGCACCGACCAGCGATCCCCGCACATTAACACTATCCTCCACACACTAGGAACAATTTTCACATACACCAAGCCAATTAACCTACAAACCCGTACATCTTTGCAGTGTGGGAAGGAAGGGAAGGTCTTGGAGAAAACCCATGTGACGTACCCCATTCCATGTGACAGAGAGACATACAAATTCTGTACAGACAGCATCCGTAGTCGGGATCGAACCCGGGTCTGTAAGGCAGTAACTCTACTGCTGCGTCACCGTGCCAAACCTTTTATACTTCTTGGTGAAGAGAGCATTTTGATTGATAACTCACAGATCTGGAGGCATGTGCCGAAATCCCAGGATGGCAGCTTGGATATTTATATTTAGTTAATTAAATAAAACCGAAATTTAAAAACAATCTGGTTTTCGGAATCATGGCTTTGAAAGTTCCAGATGGTCATAAAATCCCATCTGGATTGTTCATTTGCTTTGCTGGAGGAAATCTGCGGATATACCTTGTCCAGCTGATATGTGACCCACCCCACCCCCCCCTCTCCCTCCCTCGCCCACCAGCCCAAAGCAACATGATTGATTCTTAATTGTCCTCTGAACTGCACATCATTCAGCTGAACAGCTGGAACAGACAATGAATGCCCTTTATTCCAAAAAATTCAAAGGAAATTTATCACTATACACATGTGGAGACAAACTCACAAAGAGTTAGTGGAAGAATATATAACTGTTAGTCAATGAGTAGCAGAGTGATACAGCACAGATTCAGTCCCTTCAGCCCACCAACCATTTGACCATCAACCACCCATGTACACTAATACTATCCTAATCTATTTCTTTCTCCTTCATTTCCATTAAGAAAAAAGGCACAAAGTTATGAAGTAACTCAGAGGGTCCTGCAGCATCCCAGTAGCACGTGAATATGTGATTTCTCAGGTCGGGACCCTTCTTCAGACTAATAGTTCATGGAAAAGCAATGAACTGCAGATGTTGATTTACAAAAGAAGACACAAAGTGCTGGAATAAGTAAGCGGGTCCAGGAGCATCTCTGGAGAACATGGGTGGGCAACGTTTCGGGTCGAGACCCTTCTTCAGACTGTAAGTTCCTTGTGTCTCCAACTAATCTTGATTAGTCACTTCACATCTGTACAACATTTGCACTGCATTTAACGCTAACCAATCCTTAATCCTTCTGTCACTACCACTTATTGGAAGCACAAGGAACTGCAGATGCTGGTTTACAGAATCAATCACAAAGTGTTGGAGTATCTCAACTGGTCAGGCAGCATCTTGAGAAAACATGAATCGGTGCCGTTTTAGGTCAGGAGCCTTTTTCAGACTGATTGTTTGTTGGGGGGTGGGGTGTAGAGCTGGAAATGAGGGCAGGACAAAGCCTGCCAAATGACAGGTAGATACAGGTAAGAGGGCTTCATTGACAAATGGTAGGACAAAGGCTAGATGTGAAAAGGCAATGTGTGACACATGGAGGTGCAAACTGTGCAGCCAGAGGAAGGAAGATAGATAGAAGGAGATGGGGGGTGGGTGAGGGGGGGAAGGAGAGAGAAATAACCTGCATATGCAGAATATGAGGTGCTGCTCCTCCAGTTTGCCGAAGCCTCACTCTGGCAATGGAGGAGGCCAGAACAGAAATGGAGGGGGCCCTGGACACAAAGTCCCAAATTGGGAATGAGAAAAGGAGCTAAAATGGTTAGTAACCAGGAAATCCAGCAGGCCTTGGCAGTCCAAGAGCATGTGTTCTGCGAAATGGTTGCCTAGTCTACGTTTGGTGTTGTGGATGTAAAGGTGGCCACGTTGGAAATACTGAATGCGGTCGATGAGCTTCGAGGAGGAACCTCTGTCTCACCTGGAAGGACTGCCGGGATACCTGGATGGAGGGTGAGGGAGGAGGTGTAGGGATAGGGGTGTTACATCTCCTGCAGCTGCAGGGAAAAATACCTGGGGAGGAGGTGGTTTGGGTGGGAAGGGACGAGTGGACTGAGGGATTGTGGAGGGAGCAGCCTTCTTAGGGTACCATCTTAGGGTATCCAACAAAACCAGGGTCGGCTACTGAGTGTGAAGGCCTGTTGAGTGATCATCACATTGATGAGACCATCACTCACTGAACCATTCACTTGTGAGCAGAGACCATAAAATGAAAGACAGACACAAAAAACTGGAGCAACTCAACGGGTCAGACAGCATCATTGGATAAAAGGAATAGTTGACACTTCGGGTCTCGACCCAAAACGTCACCTAATCGTTTTGTCCAGAGATGCTGCCTGACCCACTGAGTTACTCCAGAATGTTGTGTCTATCTTCAGTTTAAACCAGCATCTGCAGTTCCTTCCTGCCATCAAATGAAAGTCAGGCTGCTGCACAAAATGTGACTGAGCAGATTGTTGGCATTCAGGAACAATGCGTCCATGGACTGTGTTAAATAACCTTTTCAATATTCATCCTGATTCCTCAAGTGAATCCTAATCCATTCCCCTGGAACAGACCCAATCATGTCTCCTGGACTCGCACCAATCCATTTCGCTGAGCCAACTTAATCTTTTTCACTGGGTCAATTCAAATTCATTTTCCTCCGCTAATCCTGGTAAATTTCCCTCAACCAGTCCTAACCCATTCCCCTTGTTAAAGAGCTATAATTATTTCTCTATTCTAATCATTGGAAGGAATTGTTTTAACGCTCACCATTTGGATAACACTACTTGGATGGCAGAGGTGAGACTTTGAATTTCTGGTGCTTGGATACTTTTTCAGGCTCCATACATTCAGCCTGACACATCCTAAGCAATATTGGCAATTTTTTTGGTGCTTTCTCACTATTTTCTTATCTAGTCAATAAAGGAGGGCAGCAAAGCCATAGTGTCAGAATAGACACCAAGCAGTTAATTTCACTTCATAACAATAGGCTAGAGCCACATTGAATCCATTCAGCAAGCAAATGTACTCTCACTTTTCTACAACACAAAGTATAGCTTCCTTTTTTAGTTTATCTAACTCATCTAATTATCTGATTATGTAATTATCTAATTATCTGAACTAATTGTGTTCAGTTCTGGGCACCGTATTATAGGAAAGATGTTGTCAAGCTGGAAAGGGTACAGAGAAGATTTGCGAGGATGTTGCCATGACTTCACGGTCTGAGCTTTAGGGTGAGGTTCAATAGGCTGGAACTCTATTCCTTGGAGCGCAGGAAGATGAGGGGTGATCTGATAGAGGAAGTATAAAATCATGAGTGGAATAAATTGGGTAGATGCACAGAGTCTCTTGCCCAGTGTAGGTGAATCGAGGACTATAGGATAGGTTTAGGGTGAAGGGGAAATGATTTTATAAGAATCTGAGGGGGAACTTTTTCATACAAAGGGTAGTGAGTGTATGGAATGAGCTGCCAGAGGAGGGAGTTGAGGCAGGGACTATCGCAACATTTATGAAGCATTTAGACAGGTACATAGATAGGGTAGGTTTGGAAGGATATGGACCAAATGCTAGCAGGTGGGACTAGTGTAGCTGGGACATGTTGGCCAGTGTGGGCAAGTTGGCCCAAAGGGCCTGTTTCCACACTGTATCACTCTATGATTCTAACTCCCCCATGACTGGATTGTTTGATTAGTATACTTAAATAACAGCATTTAAACAACATTAAAATAAAAGTAAATTAAATTTAGACCCCGACCCATCTCCTGTCTTAAGGGGCTGTCCCACTTGGGCGACCTAATCCACGAGTTCTTATGAGTTTGCCCTCGACTCATACTCGCAGCATGGTCGACAAGAGGTCATAGGAGGTCTTCGTAACTCTCCTTCATGCTCGAGAGTGGTCTCCGTGTACTCAAGGCCTCAGCTAGGTTGCCTTGGAAAATATGTTAAAATGTCAATATGTTAAAAATGCCCGCGAGTAAAAAAAGGTTGCCGTGGAAAAAATTGATACTTTTTTTACTCGTAGGTTTTGTTGTACTAGGTCGTAGTAGGTCGGCATGTTGGTCGTGGGTAATCGAGGGTAGTCAAAGGTAGTCAAAGGTAGTCATAGATAGTCTTCATCATAGTCGAAGGGAGGTCGAAGGGAGGTCGAAGGAGATCGAAGGAGGTCGTCTTCACGCCCCACTATTCGGTGTCCAATTTTCCCGAAGTTGGTCGTAGCTAGTCGTAGCTAGTCGAAGGAGTTCTTCAACAAGTCATTTTTTTCAAACTCTTCTAAACTCATCAATTAGGTCACCCAAGTGGGACAGCCCCTTTAGTCTGAATCACTTTTATCTCACTTCTCTTCTAACATGAACTTTAGGTTCCGTTCACTATTTGTGAGAAAGTTGAGCTCATCCCAGCATTGTGGCTTTACCTGCATCCACATTCACTTCAGTACATCTTGTTAACGCTGTAAATACGATATGATACGATACAATAGAACTTTATTCATCCTTGGAGGGAAATTGGTCTGCCAACTGTCATGACATAAAGCAAGGTACACGAAAACTTGAAATTAAAATTAAATTAAAAGTGAGAAAGTGAAAGTGAGAAAAGAAGACAAGCGGCTGTTGTCTGGCTGCCGTGGGCACAGCGCCTTCAGCAGAATGAACGAACAAATGCAGGCTTATCCCCTGGACAGATGATTCTAAACCAGAGTGCCCCCACCCCCTCCCTCCCCAACACCGGGTCCCCATTGTCTTCCCCTCCCGCTCACGCTCATTATACATTATCATATCTAACTATTCGAGTCTGTTCACCCCCCCATGCAATCAAAACTCTGCCTCCTCAATTGTATCCCATGACCTCCCATTAGCCTGCCATGCCATTCTCCACTCAAATATCAGATTCACCAGTTTCTCCAGTTTATAACTCCCCTCCTTGTTTATAATTCCTGTCATGGGCTTGTCTTTCAACTGCTTGCAAACTCTTGACAGCTGCATCTTTGATAAGTTATCTGTCATAGAATCATACATGTATTCAACAGAGAGTTTTATATAGCTCTTAGGGCCAACGGAATAAAGGGATATGGGGAGAAAACAGGATACTGATTTTGGATGATCAGCCGTAACCATATTGAATGGCCGTGCTGGCTCGAGGGGCTGAATGGCCTACTCCTGCACCTACTTTCTATGTTTCTATGTTTCATGGAGTTATACAGCATAGAAACTGGCCTATTGGTCCAACTTATCCATGTTGGCCATGATGGCCCATCTAAGCTAGCGCCGTTTGCCCATGTTCAATATCGCTCTAAACCTTTTCTGTCCATGTATCTGTCCAAATGTCTTTTAGGTGTTGTTATAGGCCTCAACTACCTCCCCTGGCAGCTTGCCCGCTCAAGTTCCTATTAAATCTTTACCCATTCGTCTTAAACCTGTGTTCTCTTGTTCTTGATCCTCCTACACTGGGAAATAGACAGTGTATCTATTCTATCAATTCCCCTTGTGATTTTATATACATCTATAAAATCACCCCTTAGCCTCCTGTACATCAAGGAATAAAGTTCTAGCCTGTCCAACCTCTCCCAGTAGCTCAGGCCCTTGAGTCCTGACAACATCCTTGTAAATCCTCTCTGCACTCTTTCCAGCTCCATGCCATCGTTTCTATAGCAGGATGACCAAAATAGAATATAATACTTCAAGTGTGGCCTTACCAACAACTGTCCAAGTGCAACATGTATGTTCAAATGTGTAAGAAGGAACTGCAGATGCTGTTTCTTTAAATCTGTAAATCCTTTTCCCCCACTTCTCGTTATCCATTATCATCCATATTACATTGTACTTTCATGGTCAAGATTTTGACCACACTTTTTAATAGCTGTGTCCGTAGTTCAATACTGATCTTACTTGTTGTGTAGGAAGGAACTACAGATGCTGGTTTAAACCGAAGATAGACGCAAAAAGCTGGAGTAACTCAGTGGGACAGGCAGCATCTCTGGAGAGAAGGAATAGTGACTTTTTTAGATGCTTCAGAGCCTGAAGGAGGGTATCAACCCAAAGCGTCACCCATTCCTTCTCTCCAGAGATGTTGCCTGTCCCGCTGAGTTACTCTGGCTTTTTGTGTCTATCCTGATCTTACGTTATTTTAAGTGCTCTATTTACTGTAATCGCAGGCTTTTGTCAGAGAGTGACCCCATGTATTTAAACCAGAGTCACTTCAGAAAAATATTTATGTGCAAATTCTAAGATAATAGATTGTGATCGATCTCAATGAATAGAGGCTGCTTACCAGAATAAAGTTGGTGAAAGAATGAAGATGTACTGTCACAACTGGAGTTGTACTTGTTTTTTAATGCATATTGAGAATTTCAGTGGAAGTACAAGTTTGTAACGGGGACCACGTGAGATATTTTCAAATTATTCATTACATTAATCAAACTATTGATTAATGTAATGAATTTGCTTTTTCAGCTCCAAGTTTCCCACTCACAACCTATGTGGAATTTGGATAAAGAGATCAGGAATTTGGATGTAGAGTTCATGAATCCACATTATGGATTGGCAATTCTGCATAGTCAGCTGACTGCATAGTCCTGATTCACTGAATGGCTTCTTGTTAGCTGGGAGAATTTATGAAGTTTACCGTCCTCTTAAAATCAATTTGATTTTAAATTCAACACCCCAGTGCTAGAATAAACTCAGCAGATCAGGAAACAAACCGTGAAGAACATGGATAGGTGATGTTTCCGGTTGGGACCCTCCTTCAGACTGATTGTAGGAGGGAGGGGATAGAAAACTGGAAGAGAGGAGGGGCAGGATTAAGTGTGGCAGGTTATTGATGAACACGGGCAAGGTTTTTTTTATGATAGGCAGAGGGTTGTACAAAGGCCTGAGATTAACAAAAAAACAGAAGGTGGGAGACAGAAGGATTGAACAGCTGTGAGCTGTAAAGCCAGAAGAAGGAACATAGGTGGAAGGGGGAGGAGAGGGGAGGGGAGAAAATTGTGTGAGTATAAATGGGGCACCTGGGAGGGTGTGGGGGAGAAAGGAAAGGGGGAGGAAGGCTGTTAGATGTTACCTAAAATTGGAGATCTCAACTTCTGATTTTAAGTTCATGTGCATTGAACATGATGATAAAAGTTAATCCGAGCAAGTGTGTGGCATTGCATTTGAGTAGTCGAATGTAAGGGGGAAACTATATAGTATATGGTAAGTCATGGTAAAACCCTGAACAGTATTGATGGACAGAGAGATCTTGAGGCTCAGATATACAGCACCCTGAAGGTGTCAACATGTTGATAGTGGTAAAGAAGCCATATAATATGCTTGCCTTCATTGGTCAAAGCATTAAATATCAGAGTCATGAAGTCATGTTGAAGTTTTATAGGACATTAGACCAATTGCAGATCTGTTGGGTCTGCTCCCACAATGCACCCGTTCTTTACCCGTAGCACCCACGGGAGGCATGGTCCCCCAACTCAAGCAGTTCCTGAACGTAAGATTCCAGCACTCCCCTTGCCTCCCTCAGCAGTGATCTTTACAAAAAATTCCAATTGCATGTTGCAATAGCAATTTGCCTTCCCCCTGCTAGTCTATCCATTGTGACATCATCAGTTGAAGCTGCCATGGTGATGTCATCGGTCGAAGCCGGTCAGTTAGAAATTGAAGGTATTTTGATTTTATTTTACTTTAACCAGTAATAAGTCGAGAAATAAAGCATAAAATGTTCAGTGAAAGTGATCTCTGTCTAGAGGGGGGAAATGTGAATCAGAATATGTAAGAGTCTTGTGAAAGTTGGCATTTTTAAAGCTTTAATCATGAAGATGTGTCAAATATAGGATGAAATCTTCATGGAGGCTGATCTCTGCTAGCTGAGCCATTGTGATGTCATCATTTGAAGCTGGTGGTTTTAATTTTAAAGTATTTTATTTTAATCAGTAATGTCAAAAATAAGTAGAGAAATAAAGCATGAAATGTTCAGATCAGGTGAACTGGGCCTCGATGGGAAAAAATGTCCATCGGAATATGTAAAAATGTGATCGTTACTGCGTAGTGTTTTTGCGAAGATGTAAAGACAATAACATATACACATATACACACTGACAAGATCAGACTTTTAATAAGTATTAGATTGATAAGACCACATTTGGAGTATTGTGTGCAGTTCTGGTTTCCTCATAACTGGAAGGTTGTGAAGGCTTTGGAGATGGTGCAGAAGAGTTTTACTAGCATGGTCTTAATTAGAAGGTTTTAGCCATAATGAGAGGTTGGACAAACTTGGATTATTTTCTATGGAACTTTCGAGGTTGAGGAAAGACCTGATAGGGCTATGTAAAATTACGAGAGGCCTAGACAGGGTAGGCAGTCAGAAGTTTTTACCCAGGGGGGAAATGTCAGAGATTAGGGGATGTAACTTTAAGGTGAGAGGGGCAATGGTTTAAAGGTTTTTTTAACATAGGTTTTTTAACACAGTGCATGGATCGGGAGGTGGTGGTGGAGGCAGATATGATGATGGCATTTAAGAGGCTTTTAGATAGGCATATGGATGTGGCAGGGATGGAGGGATATGGATCGAAGGAGATTCATGTAACTTGGCATCATGTCTGGCCCTGACTCTGTGGGCTGAAGGGCCTGTTCCTGTTCTGTACTGCTCTATCTTATGGGCTCTATATAAAGCATACATTTATGTACAGATACATCATTTCATAATGAGGCACTTTCGGCGGAATTCCATTGCTGTACAGCCCCTTTGGCAGCACTTGTAACTGACCAACACCGTTTTTTTGTTATGTCTTATACGAGTTGAACCATGTGGACGAAAAGCCCGGAACATACTTCCTCGCCTGGTCGCAGAGCCATCTTCACTATAACTATCCGGCCATATATAGGCGTCGTGTTGGAGTTGCTCTCCATAATAGGAATCATCCTGCTGATCTTTGTTGTTGTGAGGTATCCTTTCTATTATCTCCAGGGCGGCTGGATCATCTGAAACATCAAGGAAACATTTTCTGGGAACACTGAAGGATATCGTGATTCATTAAAATTTCATTCCTGCCTGTGTACAGAGTCTTGATGCATCTGAGGAAGGATCACCAGGACTTGATGGGTTGATCTATCGGGAGGTTGGGCTGGATTGGACTTTATTCCTAGCCACATCCTCCTAGTGTAGAGTGTGTACGATCATAGAACCACTGGGCCAAAAGACATAGGAGCAAAATTAGTCCATTGAGTCTGCTCTGCCATTCAATCATGACTGGTCCAATTTCCCCTCTCATCCCCATTCTACTGTTTTCTTGCCCTAACCTTTGACACCCTTACTAATCAAAAATCTATCAATCTCTCCACAGCCATTTGTGGCAATGAATTCCAGAATCACCAATCTCTGACTAAAGAAATTCCTCCTCATCTCCATTCTGAAGGTACATCCTTTTATTCTGAGGCTTTGCCCTCTGGTTCTGGACTCTCCTACTGGAAACATATTTTCCTCGTCCAGTATCTTTCATTGAGATTCCCCCTCATCCTTCTAAACTCCAGCGAGTACAGGCCTAGAGACTTCAAACACTCCTCATACGTTAACCTAACCATCCCCAAATCATTCTTGTAAACCTCCTTTGGAACCGTTCCAAAGCCTGCACATTGACCCTCAACTGGGGAAAGATTTAATATGAAGCATTATGTTCACACAGAGAGTGGTAGATATATGGAATGATCTAACAGAAGAGCTAGTTGAGGCAGGTATTATAGCAACATTAAAAATACATTTTGACAGGTTCATGGATAGGATAGATTTAGAAGGATATGAGTCAAATGTGGACAGGTGGGAACAGTGTGGATTGTACATCTTGGTCAGCATGAGAAAGTTGGGCCGAAGGGCATGTTTTTGTGCCGTATGACTCGATGACTTTAAAACAAAATGTCAGACACATTTTCAATTTAGATACAATAGTTTTACTGGTTTGCCCCAAGTCAGGAGGCAAACCCGATTCACAGAAGTTTGGGAACAGCCCACAGCATTGAAATGTTTAATTCATAAATGATTATTATCTGGGCATATTGAAGTGACAATATTAACATGTGTTGCGATTGGCAGGCAAGTAAAGGAAAATCATCCTACATATGTGAACACACGACAACCAGAATCAATCTAGGAACAGGCTCAAACTAATATTATATTGAATGGTCTGTTGAAGTCTGAGAAACCCCAAAGTTTACTATTTTGGGCTTTCATGTATAGTGTTTGACTTCACACTGTGCTTCATAGTAGCACATATAGGAAATGTGGATGTGATATGTCAAAAGATGCATTAGATTAGAAAATCAGTAGCAACTCAGGTCCAGAATGCTGGTGGACATTGTTGGCTAACAGGTCTGATGTTCAAAGTGTAGTTTAGTTTTAGTTTAGAGATACAGCGTGCAAACAGGCTCTTCAGCTCACAGAGTCTGCGCCAACAAGCGACCATCCCGTACACTAGCAGCATCCTACACACTAGGGAGAATTTACAATTATTTCTGAAGCCAATTAACCTACAAACCTGCACGTCTTTGGAGTGTGGGAGGAAACCACCCGGGGGAAACACACGCGGTCACGGGGAGTACGTATAAACGCCATATGGACAGCACCTGTACTCAGGATTGAACCCGGGTCTCTGGCAATGTAAGGCAGCAACTCTACCACTGCGCCATCATGTCGCCCCCTAAGGTCAGCCATTAGCCTGTTGCATCTATTTTCAAACAGTATTAACCTCAGGTAAGAAACTAGAACTCATCAGCATTTGTCATTTAAATGTGGTCAAGGACATTGTAAGCAATGAGAGCAAATAGAACCAGCCATCAGCAATAGCATGTGGAGCAGTGTGCAGGTTATGAAGTCAAGCAGTGCCCTGTGCTATTTGTTATCTGTGCAGTGGTACATCCTGGAGAACAGATTGCTGGCAAGCCATTGCTGCCCAGAAGCCTTGCTGAGTTCTGCTGCCCAGAGCAGTAACGACTACACTCAGAGCTCTCATGTGCTTCAAGTGAATCCCGCAGACCACTCGTGGGAGCTGCTTGTGATGCATGGCAAGCTTGGAAATCGGCCGTCAATCCTTGGTATTGATTAGATTGATTAGACGGATCAGTCTGAAGAAAGGTCTCGACCCGAAACGTCACCCATTCCTTCTCGCCAGAGATGCTGCCTGTCCCGCTGAGTTAAACCAGCATGTTGTGTCTATCTTCGATTTAAACCAGCATCTGCAGTCCCTTCCTACATATTCCTTGGTATTATACAGATGTGCTAATGGAGACTGGGGTGGGGCAACAATTTCACACAATTTCAAGGTGAAGACCAGAGGACATCGGTTTAAGGTGAAGAGGGAATCACAATCAACTCTGACCTGAAGAGATTGTCAAGGTTCAATCACATCAGTCAGTTCAGAGCCACGTGTGATCAGACTGGGCAAGGATGGTAGATTTCCTGAAAAGCGTTAAAGCATCAAATATTTACATTGTCCCTGTTATAAAAGCGAGCATAAATTTTAGCATAGCTGTCTGAAGAAGGATCCCGACCTGAAACATCACCTGCCCATGTACTCCAGAGAAGCTGCCTGACCCGTTGAGTTACTCCAGCACTCTGTGCCATTTTTGTGTGGTAAATCAGCACCTGCAGTTCCTTAATTTCCAGATTCAGCCACAGTGGGATTTAAACTCATATCTGTGCATCGATGGCCCAGAACTCTGGTTGGTAGTCCATCAGTTTACCAGTGAGCCACAGTGCCTGAGTTATCCATGATTTCACCAATTTCACACAAACATGAGGAGATAAAGGGTAGAAAGGGACTAGTTAGCTCTACTGAAGATGTTCACCCCAAGATGCTTAACACCTTTTTAAATACTTCTTCCTTCCACCTCCATCCACCCCCATGCCTCCTCCACACAAGTATCTCTGTAAACACACAGTTTCCTTGCTAAGGAAAAGCATGCATGGAAACATATGCCAATGACCAAGATGTTTGAAGAGTTCAAATCGAAAATTGGATTGATGTCACACAGCAATGATTGAAGATTGAACCTTTTCAAGGCTTTTGGAATATGTAATTTAACCCCCTCTTTATCTGCTTTGCATTGGAATTGTTTATTTTCGCAATCCTACATTCTTCAGACACATTTTAGTGTCAGCCCTGAATAACTAGTATATTCACTAGCATTGATAAAGTTGCTAACATTGCTGCATTTCCCCGACCATTGACTAACAGTAGACACAAGTAACCGCAGATGCTGGAATCTTGAGCATAAAGAACAACAAGTGCTGGAGTAACTCAGCAGGTCAGGTAGCATCTCTCTGGAGAGCAAAACCACAAAGTGCTGAACTAACATGGAGAAACAAGGAACTGCAAATGCTGCTTTATAAAAGAAGACACAAAGTGCCGTAGTAACTCAGTGGGTCAGGCAGTATCCCCAGAGACCATGCATTGGTGGCGTTTTGGGTTGGGACCCTGCTTCAGACTAATTGTGGTGGTGGTGGGAGGCGGGAGAAAGCAAGGAAAGAGTAAGGACAGGACAAAGCCTGGCGAGTGAGAGGTAGATACAGGTGAGGGTGTGAGGGGTTTTCACAGATACGCAGATGGGTGGACAAAGGCCAGAAATGAAAAGACAAAAGGCATCAGATAGGGAGAGAAGTGTGAATTGTGAAGTCAGAAGAAGGAATACGGGTGGAAGGGGTGGGGGGGAATGGTGAGGAGGGGGATGGGTTGCCTCAGCGAGACAGGCAGCATCACTGGAGATGCTCTCTGGAGAAGATAGACACAAAAAGCTGGAGTAACTCAGCAGGATAGGCAGCATCTCTGGAGAGAAAGAATGGGTGATGTTTCGGCTCGAGACCCTTCTTCAGACGAAGGGTCTCGACCAGAAACGTCACCCGTTTCTTCTCTCCAAAGATGCTGCCTATCCCACTGAGCTACTCCAGCTTTTTGAGTCTATCTTCAGTTTAAACCAGCATCCTTCCTACACATGTTCTTTAGAGATGCTGCCTGACCCATTGTGTAAACCCATTGAGTTGATTCATTCCAATACTTGGTACCTTTTGCCTTGGACAACCAGATTTCAGCATATTTCGTAGAAATGATGCCTGGAGGAATTTCAACCTTCACCCCATGACCGAGGAAGCATTTCCACACTCACCATGAGGCTGTGGGAGGAGAGCGTGCCGGATAACACTCTCACAGATCTTGAACACTTGCTTCAGGTACTCCAGCTCGCAGAGGTTTTCAAATTTCTTGTTGACGTTTATTTCCTCAGAGGTTGCGTGGAGTGCAAGAGAGAGAAGCAAAAACTCAATTGGCAGGGCAGGCAGCAGCCACTTCATTTTAGATGAGAGGGATCAGTGTCAGTCTCTGCAATGCTCCTCAGCAACCAGGAACCAGCCGTTCCAATCCTCCCTGACACTTCCACTACCCCTCACTGTTGCTGCCTCTTCCAGCTGATCGAAATGTCTTCTCCTCTCTCAGT
The DNA here is from genome assembly GCF_028641065.1 of Leucoraja erinaceus. Taxonomy (NCBI): domain Eukaryota; kingdom Metazoa; phylum Chordata; class Chondrichthyes; order Rajiformes; family Rajidae; genus Leucoraja; species Leucoraja erinaceus. The sequence goes on along the minus strand of NC_073379.1, from coordinate 21,481,494 downwards.
CGCCAGCTGGCCAGGATCTTTCATTGGTACTGAATATTGTTTTCATTCTTCTCAGCCCATGGCTTTCACACTTATCCGTCTCTTCCCCTTTTATAGCCGTTTTGGGACTTTATTACATTTTATTGCAGTTTATCATTAACTTGTGTCCCATGTCCTACACATTTAGACATTTCTTCAGCCTCTCATATATATTACATCCTCAACTGATCATAACTGCAATTCTTTCTTTGTTTAATCTTTAGTCCGACCACTTGTTATATGCAACTGATATATTGCAACTTGAGTGGAGACCATCACTGGGTTTAGCTTGTATCAATTACATTATTACTTCATTTATGGAGCAATACCTGCCTGACTATTAAACACCATTAGGTTGAACTGATTTATTTCTGAAAGAAAATTAACTCTGCCATTTAAACGCCAGGCAGTGTGTCAAAACCAGGTTACAGATTTCTTTGGTGAAAAAGATTTGAACGTGTTTTGGTCTTTATTATGAAAATATTGCTAATGGAATGAAGTGAATGAAAGGTGTTCCACTTTCTCAAAATGCGAATGCCTAGCATTGTTAAGCTGGATTCAATCACCATTGCATTTGGATCCCTGCATGCTCAACTCTTCCCCATGACCTCTCTCCATGATGTGATGTTATCTCAGCTCGGAGGGGTCACAACCAAGGAGACATAGTTACAAAATAAGGGCCGGTCTTTGAAAGCTGAGTGCGTAAAAATTACTTCCCTCAGATGGCAGTGTGTGCCTGAAATTCTCTGCACCGCCCCACTCACCCCTCCTCTCCTCCACCTAATGGTAGTGGAAACTGGATTGTTAAATATATTTAAGGTGGTGGTGGATAAATAGTCGAAGGACTAATTAGTTGAAGGTTATTCAAAACTAGGATGGAAGCAGACTTGAAGCCAGCATGGATCAACCATGGCAGTGAATTGCAGTGCAGGTTTGAGAGGTCTGAGTGCCCACTCCTGCTCCTATCTTCTTGTCACCCACTATCTGTGCACTTCTGTGTATTTCTCTAATTATGTTCTCTTGGCCATCCCTGACTTTAATTGCCTGACGCCTTAAGGTGCCAGTGGTCTATGCTTTGGTATTCCCTCTCAAAGCATCAGTGAATCTGGCTCTCGTTCTTTATCTGTGGAATATCTCAAAAGCTACAGTCAGACCCTGCATCTGCCCCAATTGCTCCTCGTTTAGCTTGGTGTCAGACATTGTTGGTGATGTTCCAGTGAAGCGCTTTGTAACATTTGCAATTTTAAGGGCACAATGTAAATAATAGCTGGCAAAATGTGTAGGAAGGAACTGCAGATGTTGGTTTGGGTTACATCGAAGAAAAATACAAGATGCTGGAGTAACTCAGCAGGACAAGCAACATCTCTGGATAGAAGGAATGGACTTTTCAAGATAAGGGTCTCAACTTCAAACATCACCCATTCCTTCCATCCAGAGATGCTGTCTGTTCCAATGAGTTACTCCAGCATTTGGTGTCTATCTTCTAAATAAAAGCTGGTGTAGTTGAAATGTAAGATTGGCGATGTTTCTGAACAAAACCATGTGCCAAGATTGAGTAAACTGGCGGGTTGCCAAAAGCCACAGGGAACGTGAGGGATGGTCTCAGCAGAGGTATTGAAGATGGACTGCAATGTGGCTACTATTGACTGGGGATGGAAAAGAGCCATGTGAAGAATAGACGCAAGGAACTGCAGATGCTGGTTTACACAAAAGGACCCAAGTGCTGGAGTAACTCAGCGGGTAAGGCAGCATCTCTGGAGAACACGGACAGGTGACATTTTGGGTATGGACCCTTCTACAGACTCAGAGTGTGAAGCGTGTTGATCGATGGTGGAGCAGAGCAATGTGGGGAGTATTTATGGGTGGAGGTCGCAAGAATTTGGGGAGTGTGGAAGCACTTTCGAGGACCACAATAAATGTGTGCCTTTGCCATGATGGACTGCTTCTTCAGGACGGCAAGTAACCAAAGCTCAAAATTACCTCTGATTTAGTAAAAAGAAATAACAGACAAGGTAAAGCTAAAAGAAGAAGAAGAGGTGAAAAGCAGAGAGGTCTTCGTACCAGCTATCAGTGTTTACATTTGACAGCTTTGGGCCTGTACTTGCTGGAGCTTAGAAGGATGAGGGGGCATCTCATTGAAACCTACCGGTTACGAAAGGCCTAGATAGATAGACATTGAAAGGATGTTTCCAGTAGTGGAAGCGCCTAGAATCAAAGGGCACAGCTTCAGAATAAAATAATGTACGTTCAGTATGGAGATGAGGAGGAATTTCCTCAGACAGAGGGTGGCAAATCTGTGGAATTCATTGCCACAAACGGTTGTGGAGGTCAACTCATTGGATATTTTTAAAGCAGAGACTGATAGGTCTTGATTAGTATGGGCATCAAAGGTTATGTGGAGAAAGCTGGAGAATGGGGTTAAGAGGGAAAAATAGATCAGCCATGATTGAATGGCGAAGTAGACTCAATGGGATGTATGGTCTGTTTTTGCTCCTATGTCTTTTTTCAATTCAATTCCATTCAATTCATTGTCATTTATTGTCATTGCACAGATACTAGTATGGGTACAACAAAATGCAGTTTAGCGTCTGTTCGTAGTAATAGTGCAGTATAGAAAAAAAATACAGAATAAGCAAACAATGTGGATGGAGAGACTGGAGAAATCTTATGGTCTCTAGGCTTGATGAGAGGAAACAGTGAGAAATATGATGGAAAGGATGAATGGAGACTCAGTGAGGGAAGGAAAGGGATTCTTGCTCAGTAGAGCCACAGACTTTCTTCCAGGGTCACCACGTCGGCTGTACCAGGGGGTCACAATGCTAGAATGTCATTTCAGTTTGAGTTTTAGTTTTAGTTTGATTTAGAATTACAGCACAGAAACAGTCCCTTCAGTCCACCGAGTCCACGCTGACCATTGATCACCTGTACACTAGTTCCAGCCCACTTTCACATCCTCTCCATACACACTATGGGCAATTTACAGAAGCCAATTAATCTACAAATCTGAAAATCAGTAAATGGACACCATTATATTTCAAGAATCAAGAGTGTTTTATTGTCATATGTCCCGAAACGGAATGATGAAATTCTTACTTGCAATAATTCTTACTTGAATGAATCTCTTTATTGTCATTGCACATGGTACAACGAAATTTAAAAGTCAATCCCACGGTGCGATTCACAAGAGCAGTTTAAATATATAAGATAAGGTAAAAATACATACATATAATAAAAAAATTAAAAAATTACAGATAAATAATAATAGCAGCTGAGGTAGAGCCATTCAGTTGAATGTGAGTGTTATTTCACACCAGATCTCCCATTATGTTTCAGGCAGGATGATCATTTAAATGTGAATGTACACAAATGTTCATCAGTAGGCTGCCACATAAAATTGCTCGCCTACATCCATGCATGTGGTGATTACACAGATTTACTGTCCTCGGACTAAATAAATTCCTCCTCAACTCCTTCCTAAAGGAACGCAGTTCAATTCTGAGGCCTAGACTATCCCACTAATAAAACCATCCTTTCCACATCCACTCTATCCAGGCCTTACACTATTCGGTAAGTTTTTATGAGGTCCCCCTCATCCTGCGCAACACCAGCGCGTTGGGACCCAGTGCTGTCAAATGTTCATCACATGTTAACCCACTCATTTCTGGGATCATTCTTGTAAACCCCCTCTGGACCTTTTCCAGAGTCAGCCCATCCTTCCTCAGATAAGGGGCCCAAAATTGCTCACAACGCTTCAAATGCGGCCTGACCAGCGCCTTATGGAGCCTTAGTTTTGAACTCAGCCTACTGTAAGAATTGTATTTTTCACTTGATTGTAATCATGTCACTGACTAGATAGCACGCAACAAAAAACCTTGGTACTCGTGACAATAATTTGTGGAAGAAGATGCTGCACCAAGATGTCTCTTGAAGTCTCAGAAATGCATTACTATCGTCGTTGGGAACTATTCAAGTAGTTATAGTAACTACTTGATCTCTTTAAATCAAGCTGTTGAATTTTGTCATTGAAAACATCCATTAAATCTCTTTCGCCTGTGAAGAATGTGGTCCTGACAAAGTAAGCTGCAAATCATTTTTCTTTATTTTTCTCTGTGCCAGCTGTAGGTTGCTGCTCTCTGCATTAGGAAGGGACATGTCCTGGGTTCCCTTCATTAACCATATTGCCGCTCAGACACAACTTTTCACAAGTATCATTGCACTGTGAAAAGTGACTAGAGATTGGTATAAATCAGTGTTGGGCCACCATGATACTGCTTGTGAAAGTCACATAAAGAACAGCGGTATGGCTGATAGAGCTGTCGCCTCACAGAACCAGAGACCTGGGTTCAGTCCTGATCTTGGCTGCTGTCTGTGTGGAGTTTGCACATTCTCCCTGATACCGCACGGGTTTACTCAGGGTGCTTTGGTTTCCTCCCACATTCCAAAAGCGTGCGGGTTTGCAGGTTAATTAGCCTCCATGAAATTGTGTCTGGAGCAGATGAGAAAATGGCATAACATAGATTTAGTGTGAATGAGTGATTGATGGTTGCCATTTTCTTGGTGGGTTGAAGGACCCGTTTCCACGCCGTATCTTTCAATAATTCAATTGAATAAAAAATTAGATTGCAAATTTCACTGAACCGTGTTGTTGGAGCAAAACCAGAAAATGCCGGAAATATCAGCAGGTCAGGCAGCATCTGTGGCAAGAAAACTAGTTAACCTTTCAGTCTGGACCCGACATCAAAATCGTTCTTTGAAAGTTCTATTGAAGAGACAAAATGTTACCTGTTCCTACATTCGCAGATGCTGCCTAAACTGCTGAGTGTGTCTGCTTTATTTCAGATTTCTAGCATCTGGAGTTTTAAAATGAAATGTAATCAGTGCTATTGGAACTTCCTGTATTGAAGCAATGATAATCAATATTACAGAAAAGGCTCTGAAAAGACTACAACACAGTACATGCAAAACCCTTCCAGCAATGGGTGAATGACTGCATACTGCAGTGGTTGGAAGACTATTGGATCAGAATGAAAGTAAGCACACTGATGGAAATCATGTGGGAAACTTTTCCCAGGCATAACAGCTACCCGGACCGATCAGTGAAGAACAGTACCTGTGGGAGAAAAGACACAAAATGCTGGAGTAACTCAATGGTTCAGCCAACATCCTTGGACAACATGGATAGGCCAAGTTTCAGGTCAGGACACTTCTTCCTAGAGATGGAGAACATATTCAAGGCTAGACATATACGTTGAGATTTTGTAGTGAAGCAGTCAAACTTGTTACTTACTCTGTGTGTAAATAAAAGTAATTTTTCAAACAAATGAGGTTAGAAAACTCATTGTAAATAATGTTTTCACGTTGCATCACAACATTTTATAATATCCAATGTTTACTATTGGAAAAATTCAGAAATTCCATCTCATTGCCAGATTCAGGAATCGGTACACTTGGGGATGGGACTTCATTAGTTCTCAGTGCAATTCTGGAAATGGGGCCTCTCAGTTTTGATTGGATACAACTCGTGTCAGTGAGCTGGGAGTCAGCTTTCCATTGGAGTCGGCACCTAGATAGTGCTGCACAGCTCAATGACCTGTCAGTATATTGGAGAGGTCATGTTCTTCATGGTATGTCAGAACTATCTTGCACATAGGCATTGACATTAGTCATTTCTCTTCTTAATGTCAGAGGATGGAAAATGGAGTTAAGTTCACTGATGAGGAGATGTCATCAGCTTGAAGGCAATGAGATAGGAAGCAAAAAAAAGAAGTACAAGTTGTCTGATAATCTTTAAATCGGTGCAGTTTCCTCTTGAAAAATTGCATTCATGAGTGAGGAAGCTACGAGGTGGATGTGTGAGTTCACTGGAAAGAATGTGCTGAATATTCCATGAACTCTGAGCGCCACTGAGTCACGATTGTTTCTTCCTCCTGAACAAACAGTTGCAACTAAAATTTCAGAAACTAAATTCAGTGTCCATTAAATGTACTTATGTGAGATGCTGGGAAATGGGATGATGGAGAATGGAGGGATATGGATCATGTGCAGGCAGATGAGATGAGTTTGTCTTGGCATCATGTTCGAATGGACATTGCGGACTGAAAGGCCTGTTCCGGCACTGCGCTGTGCACTGGGGGGAGGGGAGCAACCATTCAATAAAAAGGAGCTGGAGGAGAATTTAATTAATTAAACGTGACATTCATTGCACGAACGAACACCTGAAGTATTATAGACACAGAATGCTGGAGTAACTCAGCGGCAGAGGCAGCATCTCTGGAGAGAAGGAAAGGGTGACTGAAGAAGGCTCTCGACCCAAAGCGTCACCCATTCCTGCTCTCCAGAGTTGTTGCTTGTCCCGATGAGTTACTCCAGCATTTTGTGTCTATCTTCGATTTAAACTAGCATCTGCAGTTCCTTCCTACACCTGAAGTATTGTATGTGCCCATCCAGCGGAGAGATTTAACTTTTTTTTGCCTTCCATCACAGTGAGGAATGTGGAGGAGTCACTGTGGTGGATGTTTATGTTAAAATGTATTTTGTGTGTTATGTTGCCTTTTAATGATATGACTGTATGGCAAATCAAATTTGTTGTAGGTTGCAAAAGATACTTGGCTAATAAACTATGATTATGATTATGATGATTATGATTATCTTTGCTTTTATACTGACAATCCTTGAGATAATTCCATTGCGCTTTTAACCTGAGGCTTAGGTTTAATAATCTGCATAATATATCCCTTGATTTCTTTACAGTGGCAAGCCTAAACAAATTCTGATTAGAGCCACAGGCTTATATTTTTACAGACAAATGATTCTTCTCACATTTACTGACACTTTATTGCAGCGACTGCATTTTAGTCTGTTCACCCACCATCTCAATATCTTTTTGCAGTTTTCAGTCACTTTCTTAGGCCTTTGTAATCCTGAGGTAGACAGGGATCTTCTCTTTGTTCCATCCAGTTATTCTGACATTGCACCTGAACTCCTTAAAGAGACAATAAGAGAGCAGGACCCAGAAACTCACTCTTGTCAGCTAGTTAGGTGAACCATCCTCGTCTGCAAGACAAAATGCCCTTCCAGTTCCACTATTGCTGCTGGATAGAACCCCACCTTTGTTTTGTTCAAAATATTCTCCCAAGTATTGCTGGCATAATTATCAAGATCGCAGAAAATATTCATAAGATCATAAGTGATAGGAACCAAATGAGGCCATTCGACCCATCAAGTCTACACTGCCATTCAATCAAGGCTGATCTATTGCTCCCTCCTAACCCCATTCTTCTGACCCCTGGCACCCTACTAATTCAGAACACGAATTACTTAAGTTCATTCTTTCAATGGAAAATCCAACTGTAAAGGTTTAACCTGAACATTTCTATCCTGTTTTTCATCAGGGATACAGCAGCCATTGATAGCGTCACACTCTGATTTCATTACATTTTACTATGTTGGCCACAGATTGTGAATTGGGAGCGATGTTTAATTTAGAGACAAACTAATAAGCAATAAACATTTGACCAAGTCCATCAGAAGATACAGAGTGCAGTGCTGAACTACTACACATCTCATTGGTGTCCGTTTGACTATCCTTGATTGGACTTTGTTGGCTTTGTCTTGCGCGAAACGTTATTCCCTTATCATGTATCTGCACACTGTAACTGACCTGATTGTAATCATGTATTGTCTTTCTGCTGACTGGTTAGCACACGATAAAAGTTTTTCTCTTTACCTCAGTACACATGACTATAATAAACTAAACTATTAACTCAAACAGGCAGTATCAGTGAAGGCGACGTTTTGAGTAAGAACTGCATCAGGACTCGGGCAGGATTGTTACCTAAAATGTTGACCATCCCTCTGTCTCCACAGAAGCTGCCTGACGCACTCAGGTCCTTCAGTAGTTTATGTTTTTACAGGGTTTTTTTTAACAGTTCCCAGCATTGTAGCCCATCAGTTCCATGGACAAAGTCCAATCTCCAGTTTGAGGTGGAGGTGAATTGGACAGCACCTTAGCTTATGGAAGAACCATTCAGAAGCCCGAGAACAGAAATGAAGAAGCTATTCCTGAATCGGGTGGTGAGCACTTTCCAGCTTCTGTACCTTTTGCCTGATAGGAGCTAAGAGAACAAGGAATGACTGGGGTGGGATGTCTTTGATTATGTTGACAGCTTTTCTGAGGCAGCATGAAATGAAGATGGAGTCAGTGGTGGGGAGTGTGGACTGTGTGATAGACTGGGCTACATCTAGAATTTCTAGTGGTGTGGGTAGAGCTGATCCCAAACCAAGCTGTGATGCACCCCTATGGTGCACCTGGAGAAGTTAGCAAGAATCATTGAAGACATGTAACATTTCCTCAGTCTCCTAATGAAGCAGAGGCATTGGTGTGTCATCTTGGCTGTCTCTTCAATATGGTTGGTCCATGACAGAGTGAGGTGTTGTTCCTGGATCCTTACCTTGGGTCTTGTTGGTTTGCAGTCCAATGGATAGTGATTCTAACTTTAGCAGTGATTGTTAAGGGCCTGTCCTACTTGGGCGACCTAATCCGCAAGTTCTGGCGAGTTTGCCCTCGACTCATACTCGCAACATGGTCGACTCGAGGTCGTGGGAGGTCCTTGTAACTCTCCTTCATGCTCGACATTAGTCCCCGTGTACTCGAGGCCTCAGCTAGGTCGCGGCGTATTTTTCAACATGTTGAAAAATTCCCGCGTTAAAAAAGGGAGCCATGGGAAAAATCGATACTTTTTTCACTCGTAGGTTTAGTCGTAGGTAATCGAGGGTAGTCGAAGGTAGTGGTAGATAGTCTTCATCATAGTCGAAGGAGATTGAAGGAGTTTGTCTTCACTCTCCACTATTTGGTGTACAATTTTCCAGAAGTTAGTCGTAGCAAGTTGAAGCAAGTCTTCAACGTAGTCGAAGGAGGTCTTCTACATGGTCGAAGGAGGTCTTCCACATTACATTTTTTCAAACTCTCCTAAACTCTTCTAAACTCGCCAATTAGGTCGCCCAAGTAGGACAGAGAGGTCAGAGTGGGAGTAGGATGGTGAACTAAAGTGACAGACATCAGCAAGTTCAGGTAGACCAAGCACAGGTGCTCCACAAAGTGATCATCCAAGCTACATTTGGTTTCTCCAGCACAATAATGGAGCATTGTGAACATTGAAATCAATACATTAAGAGAAGACCTCCAGTCTTTTTCTTTATCATTGCAAGCTAGCTGCTGGCTACACCCGTGTTGAATGCGGGAGCTATTCACGCCCATGAAGGCAACTCCCCGGCAACCATGTGGTGACTGCAGAGTCTCCAGCAGTCGCCTAAAAAGTTGCCTGAGTGGGACAGGCCCATTAAGTGATGTCCAAAGCACACAAATCCCTGACCCACAAGCACACCCAATATATAATAATATTGGTTGCTTGTCAGTCACAAATGTGGTTCATCTACTTCATTAGAAGAGTGAGCAAAAGAATGATGATGAATAATCCATTGTACTTCTATGTTAGGGAGCATATTGACTTATAAGAGAGTAACATGGCCTGGTTTGGCAACTCGAACACCCATGAACTGAGGAGATTACTGAGAGTGGCAGACACTGTCACAGATACTGGCTTCCCCACATTCAAAGGGATGTACAGGAAGAGCTGCTTCAAATAGGCAGGCAGTATCATCAAAGACCCATATCACCCTGGTCCAGCTCCCATTTTGCTCTTAACATCGGGAAGAAGGTATAGGAGTCTGAAAACTCCTATACTTTGGTGACCACTAAGTACTAGAATAGCTTCTTCGAAACAACCATGAGGCTCTTTCACACCATGGCACAGTAGAACAGTGGTCCCACTTAAACAGCAACCTCTGGTGACCTTGCCCGCCACCCAAGGTTTCCATGAGGTCACCGGAGGTTTTGGTCACTCTCCCTCATGGTCGAAAGTGGTTGCTGCATGGTCGAGGCTTCATCTAGGTTGCTGCTATTTTTTCATCATGGTTGAAACCGGTCTCAACTAAAAATAGGTTGCCCTTTAAAAATCGATAATTTTCTAGTCATAGGTCTAGTCAAAGCCGTTTTTTTTCATAGTCGAGGAAGGTTTTCAACATATGCGTGGGAGGTGGTAGGAGGTTGCAGATCACCTCTACCTTGATTTTTTTTTGGGTGGAGGGCAAGGTCACCAGAGGTTGCTGTTTAACGAAATTTCGTTCAGACTGAAAGGTCTGAATGACAATAAAGGAAATTCAATTCAATTCAATTCAATTCAATTCAATTCAATTCAATTCAATTCAATTCAATTAAGTCTCCTAAGTGGGACAGGGGCTTTACTGCCCTAACAGTAACAAAGATCCAAGTTCGATCATGACCATTTTTTTTCCTTTTTTCTTTTTTTCCCAAAGTGGCACAGCATTGTTCTTTATTTTTAAAGTATTTTTAAGAAAAAGAACATGTTAAGAACTTTTGGTTCATAACTACTGCTCAGAAATTCAGTTTTCACTAATAACATTATAATTTAGGTCTAACAATTGAATATTCTCCTTGATGCCTTTTATTCTGACTTTATTCACTTGGATTCTGGATGACGATTAGATGGTATTCCTTACCTGGTGCAACCATTATCTCAAGTTTTTTTAATCAGACTCACAGGAATGTCAAGTCATTCTGTGGATCGATATCTCGGACAGTGCTTATTGCTTTTATGCACAGTGGTGGAGTTGTCCAAAGTTGTCCCAATTGGGATTCCTAGGGTGCTGTCTGTATGGAGTTTGTACATTCTCCATGTGACCGCATGGGTTTACTGTGGGTGCTCTGATTTCCTCCCACATTTCAAAGACGTGCATGTTTGTAGGCTAATTGGTTTCGGTAAATAGCCTCCAGTGTGTCGGATGAGAAACTGGGATAACATAGAACTAGTGTATAGGTGATTATTGGTTGGCATGGACACAAGTGGGTCGAAAGCCGGATTCTACGCTGTATTACTGAACCGAATTAAAATAAGCTAAACTACATTAGACTAACCTCAGCACCTGTGAACCTCTATGGATTGTCCTAAGTTGCACTCAAGACTTCAGCTTTAATCATTAAGGTTATTAGAAACATAAAAAAACATAGAAAATAGGTGCAGGAGTAGGCCATTCGGCCCTTCGAGCCTGCACCGCCATTCAATATGATCATGGCTGATCATCCAATTTAGTATCTCTTTAGCCACAAGGGCCACATCTAACTCCCTCTTAAATATAGCAGTTATTAATGTATTGATTCATTAAATTATTAAATATTATCTATACGTTATTGCGTTTATGGGCCTGTTAGGCTGTCGCATGTAAGAATTTCATTGTTCCATTGTTAGTGCATATAACAATTAAACACTCGTCTCTTGTTTCCAGATCAATAGAGAGGGAACTAATTTCACACCTAGTCTGGGATTAGTGATTTTGTAACCTAATTGGTGCTGCTGTGAATGTCTTGCAAATCAATATATTAATTTAACCTAAACAAAGTCTCTCAACAGTATGTTATCAATTACTTTATATATGCGTGGGGGAATTGAGTTGGTGCCATTACATAGTTTGCAGTCCAATGGATCATGTTTAGCTGTGATTGTTAGTCTCAATGTCTGGCTCAGGTGCACATTTCAATTCATTAATAATCTGATTAGGAAAATCTCATTCATGAGGAGACTACAGTCAAACGTCTGGAGTGCTGCAGAAAACATAACAAAGCATGGTGACTTTCTTCATAATGTTGGACTTGTTCCGGCTGCACTCAAAGCACCTTTCTTCATTTATCTTCCTTTAAAGCAAAACAAAAGTGAATTTAAGAGTTCACTGGTACACCTTGCTACTTCAGAATAGCCTTTGAAGTAATGATGTGGAACACCGTAGAAGAACATCATGTTTATTCCATGATACATCAGAAGATAGAATAAAATTGGAACATTAGAGTTGGCTACATTCCTTGCTCCCTGCCCCTCTTGCAAAGAGCATTAACATGATCCATGAACCATGCAATTGTTAGCAAAAATAAGATTAAAGGGAACAGTAGCGCTGCGATGAAAAAAACTTACCAGAGAAATAGGAAACAGAGAATAATATTTGTTTTTCAGACTGGAAGGAACTATATATACCATGGTGTCCCTTGTTAAAAAGACCATTAGACTTTTTGATATATTTAATTAATCTGGATTTGGGCCGACAGGGCAATATTTTAAAGTTTGCAGATGATACAAAGTTTGGACATGCAACACATAGTCATGATTGTACTTGGAGATATTCAAAGTGGTTTCGCATGTGCAGCAGATGAAATTAAATGTATATAATTGTGAAGTGACATGTTTTGCTGGAGAAAAAATGAGGAAAATAATTATCTAAATGGTAGAATTTCTCCAGAATCTGAAAGACTTGGTCGTAGTTGTACATCAATAACTGAAAGTGACCAACATCTTCAAAGATGTGAACAAAGCATTCAAAACCTTGGCTTTGGATAATAGAGGGCAAAATGCAAAGACATAGAAATGAATAAACAATGGTGAGGCCTCAGCTCAAGTGTTATGTACTGAGTTGGCCACCACATTTTGTCTCTTAATTTTCCAGACATTTTCTATGTATGTACCTTTTCCAAATGTATTTTACGTGTTATTATTGCACCTGCCTTAACTATGTCCTCTGGCAGCTCATTCCAAATACCCAGCACCTTCAGTGTTGCCCCTCAGGTTCCTATTAAACCTTTCCCCTCTCACCTTAAACCTCTGCCTTCTAGTCCCTGATTCCCATACCTTGGGGAAACAAACATTCGCTCTATCTATTCCCAATCGCTTCTGACCATTAAAATTTGTCTACAATGAGTTAAGTCTACTGAAACATGGGTGACTGAAGAGCCAGTTCACAACTAAGGACATTTGCAAAGTAATATCAATGAAGACATAATAGCAGCAGGAAGTGCTGGAATTGTACAGCAGGTCAGGCAGCAAACAGAGAGGGCTAACTCACCTCCAGCCACCAATGTTCCTGATGTCTCCTTGATGAATCCCCAGCATCCACTGAAGTTCTCTGACTACTTGGGAAACTTTGCTGTATTCAAATAAACAACTTAATTTAAACCAGCCATACTGAAAAGCATTTTCCCCAAATAATAGCTAACATGCATATTGTAACCGTATAACCATATAACAATTACAGCACGGAAACAGGCCATCTCGGCCTTACAAGTTCGTGCCGAACATCTTTTTTCCCTTAGTCCTACCTGCCTGCACTCAGACCATAACCCTCCATTCCCTTCTTATCCATATGCCTATCCAATTTATTTTTAAATGATACCAATGAACCTGCCTCCACCACTTCCACTGGAAGCTCATTCCACACCGCTACCACTCTCTGAGTAAAGAAGTTCCCCTTCATGTTACCCCTAAACTTCTGTCCCTTAATTCTGAAGTCATGTCCTCTTGTTTGAATCTTCCCTATTCTCAAAGGGAAAAGCTGATCCACATCAACTCTGTCTATCCCTCTCATCATTTTAAAGACCTCTATCAAGTCCCCCCTTAACCTTCTGCGCTCCAGAGAATAAAGACCTAACTTATATTGTTACTATTAAACTTAGAAGTGCTATCTATGAAGTCTAAATCTTGACTGAATATCATCAGGAGTTCTGAAAGGCTTATTGCCAACTGGTGATTGTCAACTGTCTGAAGAAGGGTCCCAATGTGACAAGGTTCTCATCCATATTCTCCAGCGATGCTGTGTGACCCGCTGAGTTACATCAGCACTTGGTGCCTTTTACTGGTAATAGTATTGCTTTATTATTGCCATGTATGCTGTGAAACGATGTAAAATAAATTGTTATCCAGATTTTAAAAAACATCCATACATGAGTAAAATCAAAAGCATACATGAGTGCAACAGGTAGTGAAAAGTGAAAAGGAAACAGAGTGTAACATAGTTAGTAGTTATAATAAACATAGACTTGGTATAGAGATGTAAAATAGTGGAACAATCTTAATGGATGGTATTGGATTCCTCTTTTGCAACAGCAGGTAAAGAGTTGCCTTGCTCCAATGCCATGTTGAAAGGAGCATGTGGTCTGTGCCCTTGCTCTGGCTTAGCCCTTGCTTTGAATCGTTGTCATCATGGCTAACCCTCAAGGTCGAGGATGCTGGTCTACGTTCTATTATTTTTATGGACTCTCAGGTGGCTTATGAGTTGAAGGTTTGTGCTGCTCACAGAACGAAGACGCCTGTACGTGTGTTTAACGTATACTTGATGTAGTACTCCAAGAAGCACACGGTCCTTCACAAATCAATTAACTGATTCCAATGGCAAGGGAACCAAGACGATTGGAGCTGATAGATCTGTTGCAGCCTTCATCCGCCTTCACAGCCGTTGAGTTCAAGATAAGTTTGTCCGCCTGGTCTGCCGTTGAGGGCTTGTAGGTTGGATCGATCTTAGTCTGGACCCTCATCCTCGACCTTACCGCCATGAGTGGCCCTACCAGAAGCTGGTGCTTCCGATGGCATCACTCTCAGAATCATGAGGGCACGATAGCCTCTTCACCACACCAAGGTAAACAATCCAAAGAGGTTCCTTTCATTACCAAACTGATAATAGGTAAATAACATATTGAACATTATTATATGAAACTACAGTATGTTCATCTATACCAGTGTGCATTCGTACACACAACATTTATTAACCTGATATGCACACATGTCATGTTATCTCAGCGATACTATGAAATCCTTGGTGCTAAGGAAGTGGTGCTCTGCAGTCTAATACCTCTTGTTGCCATCTGTGTTTTGCCTTCCGAAGGCTGATATCAGAAACCACCAGTGAATGATCGAGAGGACATATAGAATTTACATTGAAGCAGAATGGTTAAGAGTTAACAACCTCCTAAATCATTATGATCATAGTGTCACACATCACGGAAACAGGCTCTTTAGCCCAACTGATCCATATTTACCAAGATGCCCCAACTAAGCTAGTTCTATTTGCCCGCATTTGACCCATATTGCTCTAAACTTTTCATACCTGTCCAAGTGTCTGTTAAATGCTTTTATAGTATCTGTCTCAACTATCTCCTCTGGCAGCTCATTCCGTATACCCACCACCCTCTGAGTAAAAATGCTGCCCCTCAGGGTCACGTTAAATCTTTCTCCTCTCACCTTAAACCCATGTCCTCTGGTTCTTGATTGCCCTACTCTGGGTAAAGGACTGCATTAACCCTATCCATTCCCTTCATCATTTCATGCACATATGTAAGATCACCCTTCAGTTCAGACTTCTGAGTTCCATGGAATAAAGTCCTAGCCTACCCAATCTCCTTATAGCTATAGCTAGGCCATCCAGTCTTTAGACTTTAGAGATGCAGCATGGAATCAGGCCCCCTGGCCCACCAAGTCCGTGCTGACCAGTGACCACTCTGTGCACTAGCACTATCCTACATACTAGGGATCATTTAAAGTTTTACTGAAACCACTTAACCGACAAACCTGCAGCACTTTGGAGTGTGGGGGGGGGGAACGGGAGCACCCGGAGAAAACCCATGTAATCACAGGGATAGGGTAAAAACACAGTACAGACAGCACCCATTGTCAGGATTGAACCCGGATGTCTGGTGCTGTAAGGCAGCAACTCTACCACTGCACCACTGTGCCGCCCCCATTCCTGGCAGCATGGTGCTGTGCTGTGCTGTTCTAGCATCCTCGCAAATCTTCTTGCCACTTTTTCCGTTTTGTTTTTCTGTGATTCAGAAACATATTGGGCCATGCAGGCAGGGCAAGTAATTAGGAGGCTAATGAAATGTTGACTTTTATAGCAAAGGACATGAGGTATAAATGTTAGGAATATTACATGGTGCTGTGAGATCAGAATCTGGAGCACTGCATTCGGTTTTACTCTCCAGACATAATGAAGCATACAGTTGCATTTTAGGCAATGCAGAGAAGGATCAGTGGATTAATTCCAATAAAAAGACTGAGCCTGTACTCATGGATCCCGATAAGTGAGGGGCGATCTGTTTGAAAAACATATGATTTTGATGGGAATTTCCAGCATGAACGTTGAGAGAAGGCTTTAGCATATGTAGAGGTTTCTGGAACTGCTTGAAATGTTTCAGAATAAGGTATAAGTTATGAAGAACCATTTCTTCATTCAAATGGTGGTTTTCACTCTGAGGGTGGTGGGTATATTGAATAAGCTGCCTGAGGAGGTATTTGAGGTAGATACTATAACAGCATGTAAGAGACACTTGGACAGGTGTAACAACAGGCAAGGTTTGTACTGTCGACAAACAGACAGTACAGACTTTATTATTCAAGGCAGTGACTGACAGATATTTGAACCACAAGGGGGTCAAAATATATTAGGAGAAGGAGGTCAATCATGATCTCATTGAATGGCCTGGCTAATTGGTCTACTTCTGGATCATGGATACAAAATGCTGGCGTAACTCAGCGGGACAGGCAGCATCTCTGCAGAGAAGGAATGGGTGATGTTTCGGGTCGAGATCCTTCTTCAGAATGAGAGTCGGGGGAAGGAGTCTAGAGATATGGAGGAGTAAGATGTAAAAATGACAGATCAAAGCAGACGATACTAAGGAAATGTAGAATGGTTCATTGTTAGCTGAGGGGAAGGTGACAAGGAGGCGTGCAATCAGTAAAATTAATCAGAAGAACAGTGAAAATAGTAGGAGAACTAGGGTGGGGGAGGGACACAGAGAGAGATGGAAAGCAAGGGTTACTTTAGAGAGTTAGAGAAATCAATATTCATGCCACTAGCCTACTTCTGCTAGTTGTGTTATGCCCTTTAATGTCCTCATTGCTGCAACCAGCAATCTGTCAAAAATATTAATTAATATCTTCTAGTAAAAGATCCACTTCCTGAGAGTCGTCTGCAGCAGCTAAGTTCCGGAAGGGTCTAGAACAAATGAATTTCACCTGTGATCATTGCCTGAACAGTTATTGAAATTAATTGTCCTTTGCTTTCCTTTGTCCGGGGGACAAGATGTTATCTCTCGTTCTCACTAACTGTTGGAACCTCAAACCTCCATGTACTCTATCTACGACATTCTGACTCCTCAAACAGGTACAAATCCTAGTGCACCCAATGACCTATATTGCTCATTAATCACCGCATCAAACCTCAGTTTGAAGTGAGAATCCTTTGGGTGCAAATGTGTGCCATCCACTTCCCCTGTCCCGAAGTTGGACTTCAGGGATTGTCCACAGGACTGGGTGGGATGGGAGATTGCAACCTTCACGTGGTCCACCCTGTTTCGACTAATGCAATCAACCCAACGTGCACAAACAAATAGATGTAGTGTTTTGGTGTCCACAACTTTAGGCTGTGCACGCCATAAGCAAGAAGAAGAAGACAGGACTGGGTAAGGCAGAGTGGCCTCAGGGTTCAGCATTTGTTAGAGACTGTAATAGGGAATGAGGCACATTCATTCTGTGGTCTGAGACCATCAGGAATGAGGACTGGCATTGTTCACCCACTGTTGCAGGGTGATGGGGAGAGATTATGAGTGGAATTGGTGATGGAAGTATATAAAATTAGAAGAGGTGTAGAAAGGTTAAACAATCAGAATGGTTCCAGGCCTGTGACACTGCCAGGGATAGTGGTGGTGGAGATACAACAGTGGCATTTAAGAGGCATTTACATAGGCCCACAATGTCTGTGCTGAACATGATGCAATGTTAAACTAATCTCCTCTGCCTGCATGGCATCCATAACCCTGCATTCCCTGCATACCCATGTCCCTATCTAAAAGTCTCTTAAGTGCCACCATCGTACCTGCCTCTAACACATCTCCTCTGAACATTGCCACTCTCACCTTAAAGCTATACCCTCTAGTTCTTGACATTTCCAACCCGGGAAGAAGGTTTCTGAGAGCCGACCCTATCTACGCCTCTCATGGATTCAGATATTTCTCCAACGTTCCAGAGAAACCAATCTTTGACATTCCAGAGAAAAATATCCAAATATTCCTGCGACCTGCCTTGATATTCAATCTCCTTTTAAATAATTCAATCAACAAAAGTGAGACAATAGATAATAGACAATAGATAATAGACAATAGACAATAGGCAATAGGTGCAGGAGTAGGACATTCGGCCCTTCGAGTCAGCACCGCCATTCAATGTGATCATGGCTGATCATCCCCAATCAGTACTGCCTTCTCCCCATATCCCCTGACACCGCTATTTTTAAGAACACCTATCTAGCTCTCTCTTGAAAGCATCCAGAGAATCTGCCTCCACCGCCCTCTGAGGCAGAGAATTCCACAGACTCACCACTCTCTGTGAGAAAAAGTGTTTCCTCTTCTCCTTTCTAAATGGCTTACTCCTTATTCTTATACTGCGGCCCCTGGTTCTGGACTCCCCCAACATCGGGAACATGTTTCCTGCCTCTAGCGTGTCCAAACCCTTAACAATCTTATATGTTTCAATGAGATATCCTCGCATCCTTCTAAACTCCAGAGAGTACAAGCCCAGCTGCTCCATTCTCTCAGCATATGACAGTCCCGCCATCCCAGGAATTAACCTTGTAAACTTACGCTGCACTCCCTCAATAGCAAGAATGTCCTTCCTCAAATTAGGGGACCAAAAATGCACACAATACTCCAGGTGTGGTCTCACTAGGGTTCTGTACAACTGCAGAAGGACCTCTTTGCTCCTATATTCGATTCCTCTTCTTATAAAGGCCAACATGCCATTCGCTTTCTTCACTGCCTGCTGTACCTGCATGCTTAATTTCATAGACTGATGTACAAGGACCCCCAGATCCCGTTGTACTTCCCCTTTTCCCAACTTGACGCCATTTAGATAGCAATCTGCCTTCCTGTTTTTGCTACCAAAGTGGATAACCTCACATTTATCCGCATTAAACTTCATCTGCCATGCATCTGCCCACTCCCCCAACCTGTCCAAGTCACCCTGCATCCTCATAGCATTCTCCTCACAGTTCACACTGCCACCCAGCTTTGTGTCATCTGCAACATCTGTGCCATCTTGTGTGAGCTGACCTAACTAAGGAAGCTTCCCTGAACTGATTGGGTTGCAAGTTAAGACCTAACCTCATTGCTATGGGTTGCTATAGTTTCATCTGAGCCAGTAGGCCACTATCCCTGAGGAGTATGAGTTAGTAAGAGGTTTGTATAAGTGAGTTCTAATGAAAGAAGATCAACCTGAAATGTTAACGCTGTTTTGTCATTTACTGACATACCAAGCATTTTCAATTATCTATTTTTGTTTTTGGATCTTATAATAATCCAACATTCACTGTCATCATTTCTAACACTCATTTTTTTAGATTCCCGATTTATGGAATCGCTAGAATTTAAATTTCTCATCTGCTTCAAATTTTAGCCTCAAGGTCAATAGTCCAGGTCTCTGTTCGCAAGCCCAGTAACCACAATACTGGACATTCATCATTGTCTAAAGGCAAAAATACAAATTCAAGTAGGCACAAATTAATTTTCGATCGTATCACATAGTTCTCCACACCCAACCGTCTGTCTGCAAACCTCCAACAGCTGCCAATGTTGCAAGAAGAAAGACCCACTTTGCACAGGAGTACATTTGGTAATCTAGTTTCAGATTCCTTACATGTCCAAACAGCTACTTGATCTGCAGGGCGTACAAAATTCCCAGCTGTTCACAAAGGGAACTTTGCATCAATTTGTTCATTCTTACCTCCTCTCTGCCGGCTGAATTGCTGCAGCATGCATAAAATTCCTAGAATCGCATTCAGCCCTGATTTTTTTCTTCTCCTGCACATTCTCATTATTTCCCCTAGATTCTATCAATAGACAATAAACAATAGACAATAAGTGCAGGAGTAGGCCATTCGGCCCTTCGAGCCAGCACCACCATTCACTGTGATCATGGCTGATCATCCACATTCAGTACCCCGTTCCTGCCTTCTCCCCATATCCCTTGACTCCGCTATCTTTAACAGCTCTCTCTAACTCTCTCTTGAAAGCATCCAGAGAATTGGCCTCCACTGACTTCTGAGGCAGCGAATTCCACAGATTCTCAACACTCTGGTTGAAAACGTTTTTCCTCATCCCCGTTCTAAATGGCCTACCCCTTATTCTTAAGGCCAATTGGTCATCTGTGGGATTTGAGAGGAAAATAGAGCATCTGGAGGAAACATGCAGATAACAGGGAGGATGTACAAACTCCACACAGGCAGAACCAGAGGTCAGGATCGAACCTGGGTCACTGGAGCTGTGAGGCAGCGGTTCTACCAGTTGCTACCCTGTTGCAGAAAATTATCCCAATAATTTTCACTGGATGGTACCTTAAACGAGAAAATACCGTGAATACTCTGCAGATCAAATAGCATCTGGGGAGAGAGAAAAACAGGGTTAATGTTTCAGGTTTGTAATGTGTGTCTGGATCCACAGTTGCTGCCTGACCACTTGCTGTCTGAAGATCACTTTGTGTTTTTATTTCAGATTTTTCAGCTTTCATAGTATTCAGCATTTGCATTCATGAAAAGATAATGGTTTTAGAAGAACCGTTTATTCCCTCATCATTAATAACAATTTAGCTTAAAATTTTGTTTGGAGATATAGCATGGGAACAGGCCCTTCAGCCCACTGAGGCCACACTGACCATTGATCGCACGTTCACACGCTAGTTCTATGTTATTCAACTTTCCCATCCACTCCCTACACGAAAGGCAATTTTACAGAGGCGAACTAACCTCCAAAATGTCTTTGGGATGTGGGAGGAAATCGGAGTACCTGGAGTAAACCCACTCGGTCACAGGGAGAAGGTGCAGACTCCACACAGACAGCACCTGAGATCAGTGTCAATCTGGGTCTCTGACATGGTGAGGCAACTTGACCAGCTGTGCTACTTGATGTTCAAGGCAAGGAAAAGATAGATCACAAAAACCAAAGGTACAAACAAAAATATATTTTGCATCTGTCTGAAGAAGGGTCCCAACCAGAATTGTCACCTATCCAAGTTCTGCAAAGATGCTGCCCGACCTGCAAAGTTACTCCAGCACTTAGTGCATTTTATTGTAAACCAACATCTGCAGTTCCTTGTTTCTCCTTTACACGTTTTGCAGCTCAGTCTGTACAAATAGATTGTGCTAAACCTAAAATTAATCATGGACTCTGCTCCTTATAGCAAAAATCTTCCTCCCTGACCTCCACATTAACCCTCAACCTTTGTACACCCTCCTCAAGAATGCAGCTGCTGTTTTCCTGTACTTAGAACATTTTTATGTTCAAATCTTGCAACTCAGTATTTCTTTAAATAGAGAACACACTTGACAAAATGTTTTAAATAATTATCGAGTGCAAATCAGTATGGCACCCTGGAGCTGAAAGCACTCCTCTGTGATGTTGTTTGAAACATTTAGTGGTTATATTTAACTACGTTTAAATCTGACTCTCATTTTCATGAAAACCTTAGTGAGAATTTTAACTAACCAATCTGCATGAACAATTGCGAATCAGTGCGATTCGTAAACCAGGTATGGCATTTGGAGGCTTCAGCATCATCCAGTGGGTAACATTTGCTGTAGGATGGAAATGCAGATGCTGGTTTAAACAGATGATGGACACAAAATGCTGGAGTAGCACAAAATGCGGGACAAGCAGCATCTCTGGAGAGAAGGAATGGGTGACTTTTCATTCTGAAAAAAAGTCTCGACCAGAAACGTCACCCATTCCTTCTCTCCAGAGATGTTATATGTCCCGCTGAGTTACTCCAGCATTTTGTGTCTATCTTCGCAGTGAAAGCATGGTCTGCTCACTAGCTCTCTAGTTCCAGCTGAGTGCTGCCCCTCTCAATCCACTGTCCTGTCACACTGAATGTTGGAGGCCACACAATCTCTAGCCCTTACATGAACTGATGTACACACGGAGGGCATTGCTGTTTGAGCCTGTCTCTGCCCTCCTTCAGCCATCCATAAGTGTAGAGAAAAAACTCACTCTGCTCATACTGCACTGTGGAATAGGCACACAAAGTATGATAACCCTGAGCTTTGCACAAATGCTGAAGCATAGCAGAGGGTGGCACAGTGGCACAGCAGTAAAGTTCCTGTGCCTGAGACCCGGGTTTTTATGCTGATTATGGGTACTGTCTGTATGGAGGTTGTAGGTTCTCCCTGTGACCACGTGGGTTTTCTCCGGGTACCCCAGTTTCCTCCCACACTACAATGACGTACATGTTTGTAGTTTAATTGGCATTGGTAAAATTGTACGTTATCCCTAGTGTGCAGGATAGTGCTAGTGTAAGGGGTGATCACTGGTCGGCACTGACACGGTTGGCTGAAACGCCTGTTTTCATGCTGTATCTCTAAAGTCTAAAGATGACCACAACCTTACTCACCAGCTGGCAAACAGGGCAGCTTAGTTTTTTTTCGGATTCCTCTGTTTTGTCCCCTGTGGACTATCGGTTAATTAACACTGTTTCTTCTTCTTGCGTATGGCGTGCACAGCCTAAAGTTGTAGGCCAACTAGTTCTACTTGATCTTATTTGATTGTGCACGCCAAGTTGATTGCATTCGTCGAAACAGAGCGGACCATGTGAAGGTTGCAATCTCCCACCCTATTAACACTGCTGAGGAGATCTGAATGTCTTTATGCCTTCAGGCCTCGCCATCATCATTTCCACAGGACCAGTAGATATCATTTCCTCCGTTCTACTCCAAATCCTGAATTCAATGATGTTCTTCCATGTTCTGCTCAGTTGTGATGAGTATGGATTTTAATCATGCAGCAGACAGAATTATTTTCTCACCCCCTGTCATGGAACAAGTGAAAATTGGACAAATCAGCAGGAAACCCAATACAAATTTGCAAAGACATTTAAACATTTATTGAGCTTCAAAAAAACTGTTATTAAAATGGGACCACATTTTATAGTGAGATGTGTTTTAAATATTCAGAATGTTTTCTCCCCACTTAATTGTGAAAGTTGGGGGGGGTGGTGCACACCCACTGTTACCTTATGGGCCTGGCCCACCTAGGCAATATTTTCGGCAACTACAGGCAACTAATTTGTCGCCACATGTTCGCCAGTGGTCGCCGGGAGTAGTCTCCTCAGTCGCACAAAAAGTCACAGTGTCTTTCTGGTCGCCGCTAAATTTTCAACATGTTGAAAAAAAATTGGCGACAGTTGGTTTAATGCCAATGAGCATAGCTTGACTTCACCTGATGCAGGTGCTGTTGTAGGCTGTTACCAGGATGACGTAGGTTGTCGCCGGCAGTTGCCTAAAAAATCGCCAACCGGGGCAGGCCCATTAGGAAGTGAATTCCTTTTCTATTGAACTGTTGGAAGGACAGAGAAGGAATGACTTGCTGAACTGAATGGAAGTAGGTGGAAGTTCTCATGCACAGTGCTCCCCCTGCTGGTCAGCACAGAAAAGCTAAAATAGTGCTGGAGTAGCTCTGCAGGTCAAGCAGCAACCCTGGAGAACATGAATGGGTGACGTTTCAAGTCTTGTTCAGAATCTTGTTCAGACTGTGAATAAATCCAAATAAGCGTCCTGGCCTGAAACGTCACCTATCCATCTTTTCCAAAGGTGTTGCCTGACTCGCTGAGTTGCTCCAGCACCATATGTCTTTTTTTTGTAAACCAGCATCTGCAGTTCCTTGTTTCTATAGAAAAGCCATAACATCCTCTGAAATCACCTTAACAGTGCAATCCAAGGGTCAAGTGCTTATTTGTCATGTGCACTGGATATCAATTGGAACAATAACATTTTTACTTGTTGCAGCTTTACAGGCACATTAAATGTGACCACACCAACAAATAACTATGAATAACTGAGGCAGGTACAATAACAACATTTAAGAAACACTTGGACCGGAACATGGATAGGAGAGGTTCAGAGGAATATGGGCCAAATGCAGACAACCTGGCCTAGCTTACATGGGACATCTTGGTTGCATGGATGAGTTGGACCAAAGTGACTGTTTCCATGCTGTGGTGTCAGTCTGAAGAAGGGTCGCGACCCGAAACGTTGCCTTTTTCCTTTGCTCCATAGATGCTCACTCACCCGCTGAGTTTCTTCAGCATTTTTGTCTACCTTCGATTTGTCTACCTTCTTAAACACTGTGACTCTTATCGATTACTTTTATTATTTAACCAAAGTTAGCCAATTTAAAAACCAAGTACAGAGAGCAGCCATAGTAGTGCAAAGTCCGTCAGGGTTCGGTGCTGAGATAGGTTTGTCGTTCGGGTCAAAGAACCTAATTTGCTTTACACTAATGGCTTGTTCTCTTGTGCAGTCTTTTTCACCAACTTGCAGAATGTACGTGTAATTGATGTAGGTCTGCATTCTTTTCTGTGCTATAGACAATAGACAATAGACAGTAGGTGCAGGAGTAGACGATTCGGCCCTTCGAGCCAGCACCGCTATTCAATGTGATCATGGCTGATCATCCCCAATCAGTACCCCGTTCCTGCCTTCTCCTGACTCTGCTATCTTTAAGAGCCCTATCCAGCTCTCTCTTGAAAGCATCCAGAGAACCGGCTTCCACCACCCTGAGACAAAGAATTCCACAGTTGGAGTCTTCATGCATGTGATGTTGGTGCAAGCAAGATTGTCATTGTCTCTGTACCTCTCTGTACTTGTGCATATGACAATAAACTTGAGTTGACTTGACCTGTTCACCATGTTGCCACAGTGACTAGACTTCATCGGTTAAGCCCACTGAATCTCAAGTCCAGTCTCTCAACAGTTAAACCATTATAACGGTTTTCATTTTTCCCTACCAAAATGGGTTTGAATTTGTCCAAGTTATTTCCCATTTATTACATTCGTAGCCACCTATAATCTTTACAACTATACTGCATCCTCTTCACAGCTCACGTTCCCACTTAGCTCTGCATTGTCATCGTTTGGAATCCATTCACTCCATTCCTCCTTGATATTGACAAGGGAGAGTGTAAACACAGCCAGCAGCATCAGTCATGAGTACAGATAAATGGTTTCAATTCGAATTCTGCTGATTTCTTCAAAGTCTAAACAAGTGTCCTGTCCAAACTTATCGGGATCGAACCCAGGTCTCTGGCCTTCAAGGTAGCAACTCTACCATTGCACCACCATGCACCACATTTTCACTCACTTTACTCAGAGTAGGGGATATTGATTGGAACCATTAATGTTTTTCAAGGTTTCACCAGACAGCTCTTGGGCTTGAATTGTGTAGTGTTATATAATTGGGCAGCTGAACTATTTTGACGCAAGAGACTAGAGGTGCTGGAAACTTGAGCAAAAATACTGGGAAGGAGTTTTGGAGGAAGTAGGTGGAAGTTCACTTGCTGAGTGCTCCCCCTGCTGGTCAGCACGGAAAGGCCATAAAGTGCTGGAGGTCGTCCAGCATCCCAGGAGATCATGGATAGGTGACGTTTCAAGTCAGCCCCTGCTAACCAAGTTGCCCAAGCAAGCTAGTCCTATTTGCCTGCACCTGGCCCATATCCATCCAGATATTTTCCTTTTCATGTACCTGTCCAAGTGGCTTTTAAATGTCATAACTGTACCCACCTCTACCACTTTCTCTGGCAGCTTGCACCATATACCACCATTCCTTTAGTGAAAATGTTGCCCCTAAAGGCACAGCGGTAGAGTTGCTGCCTTACAGTGCCAGAGACCCAGGTTTGATCCAGATAAGTTCAGTCAGGACCCTTAAGGGCCTGTCCCACTGTACGAGGTAATTAAAGAGTTCTCCCGAGTTTCCCCTGATTTGAACTCTGAGAATTACGGTAATAGCCGCTCGTAGGTACTCGGGGCTTCTCATGGACATGTTGAAAAATCTTCACAAGTCTTCACGAGCTTACCGCATTTCCCGAGTACCTACCGTTAGCGTTACGAGCCGCTAAGAAACGTATCGAGCTCCGACATACCCGCTACGTGCTTACCACGAGTTGGATTTTTTTTTAAACTCAGGAGAGCTCTTGAATTACCTCGTACAATGGGACAGGCCCTTTATTCAGACTCTGAAGAAATCAGCAGAATTTGAATTGAGACCATTTATCTGAACTCATGACTGATGTCGTCGGCTGATTTTACACTCTCCTATGTTAGAACCTACTCACTAGAAGCAACTGTAGATCCTGGTTTACATTGAAGATAGACACAAAATATTGACCGGTTGCATCGTGGCTTGGTTCGGCAATCTGAGCGCCCTGGAGATGAAAAGACTACAAAAAGTAGTAAACGCTGCCCAGTCCATCATCGGCTCTGACCTTCCTTCCATCGAGGGGATTTATCGCAGTCGCTGCATCAAAAAGGCTGGCAGTATCATCAAAGACCCACAACATCCTGGCCACACACACATCTCCCTGCTACCTTCAGGTAGAAGGTACAGGAGCCTGAAGACTGCAACAACCAGGTTCAGGAATAGCTACTTCCCGACAGCCATCAGGCTATTAAACCTGGCTCGGACAAAACATAGAAACATAGAAATAGGTGCAGGAGTAGGCCATTCGGCCCTCCGAGCCTGCACCGCCATTCGATATGATCATGGCTGATCATCCAACTCAGTATCCCATCCCTGCCTTCTCTCCATACTCCCTGATCCCTTTAGCCACAAGGGCCACATAAACTATTGATAACCAATTATCTGTTATTTGCACTATCATTTTATTTATTCATGCGTGTATGTATATATTTATTTTACAATGGACGCACTGATACTAAATGCCTACTATTTTCTGTTGCTGAACTATCATTTTTGCCCTATTTATTCACTTGCTTGTGATCTTTAGTAGGTTGGAGGTCTTTATTCTCTGGAGCGCTGAGGGGGGACCTGATAGAGGTCTTTAAAATGATGAGAGGGATGTTTTGGTAGATTAAATGACATGACTTCTACTGTTTACTCTGTGTGCTGGAAGTGGAGGCAATTGGCATTTAAAATAAAAGGCATTCATTGTCCTATCAGGGACCCATGACAATAAACTCACTTGAACTTGAACTTGAACTTAACTCAGCAGGACTGGCAACATCTCTGGATAGTAGGAATTGGTGATATTTTGGGTCAAGAAGGGTGACGAAGGGTCTCGTCCCGAAATGTCACCCATTCCTTATATCCGGAGATGCTGCCTATCCCTCTGAGTCACTCCAGCATTCTGAGTCTATCTATAGATAGATAGTAACACTGGTAGTTAGTGGATCAAAGGCAATGCACACTCTTCTCCAATATCGAAATGGTTTGAATTTCACTGCAAGAAGACTCGGAGCATTCACTGACAAAGGTGACGGAGAAGAATTAATGATCAGATTTCCGAAAAGAAAAATAAAACCATTCTGGACAAGATTGAGAAATGCACCACCTGATTTCACTACCAGCAATGGACGTCCCATGTTGCTGCAGATCAAGGATTGATCACGAACGGATAACTAAAGTAGGTGGTATTGTACATAGTGAAGATGGTATTCAAAACTCAGAGCAGGATGTTAATCAGCTGGGCAAGTGGGTTGAGGTGTGGCTGATGGAGTTTAATGCAGATAAGCGCGAGGTGTTAAATTTAGGGAAGTCATATTAAGGCAGGGCTATCACAGTGAATGGTGGGGACCTGGGGAGTTGGGCCGTAGAGTAGAGCCTCTCTCGGAGTACAGGTCCCACATTGTTTCCTAGAAGTGGAGGTACCTCATATTCCGTTTGGGGAGTCTACCCCGGGGCATGGGTCGATCCCAAGAAGGCTTTCTGCTGTCTCCTCCCACCCTCCAGCCTTCCGGCTCCTCCTCCTTTTCACTTTCTTGTCCCCACCCCCCCCACCCCGTCATTCTGAAGAAGGGTGGCCCGGGATTTCCTTCGCTCCATAGAACTGAGTTTTCTCCAAACCTTCCATTCTTTGGGACGGAGTACAGGTACATTGTTTCCTAGAAGTGGTATAATGGATAGATGGGGTGATCAAGAAGGCTTTCGATAAATTGGCCTTCATTCTGTGTGGGGATTGAGAACAAAATTTGGGACATTATGTTACAGTTGTACATCATGTTGGTCAGGCTGCATCATGAGGGCAATAGATAGGGTGAATTGCACAGTGTCTTTTACCCAGAGTAGGGGAACCAAGAACCATAGGTCGTAGGTTTAAGGTGAGACAGAAAATATATAATAAGAAGCTTACTTTCCCGCACAGAAGGTGGCGGGTGTATGAAATAAGCTTACAAAGGAGGTAGTTGAGGCAGATACCATACCACATTTAAAAGACCCTTGGACAGGTACATGGATAGGAAAGGTTATGCGTGATATGGGCCAAGGTTTAGGCAAATGGGACTTTCATTGATGGGGCATCTTAGTCAGCATAGATAAGTCTGGTTGAAGGGCCTATTTCCATGCTGTATGATTCCATGACTTTGTCAGCGAGCAGAATTTTCACCGTAAAGCATGAACATTCAAGCCAAACTTGTAAGTGTGAAATTCTGATATCTGATTAGGGAGGTATCAGGTACAAGAAAGAGGTGAGAATAAATATAGCCCAAAAATAAAAGATCTGCACCTGTCAATGGAGAAAAAATGTTTAGCTGAACATGCCAGAATGAATAAATGATGTTGCCCTCCCCTTGAGAAATGATTTGGTGGTTTAATTAAACCCTGTCACTATTGCAGTGCAGAAGTGATCGACTATTCCACGAGTGATGGATTACCCCCTTGGGTTAGTTGCTCCCTGATTACAGAGCCACCAAAATACCTTTAAACACCATTGTCTGAGGGCTCAGAACACAATGCAATGCATTGAGGCAAAGGATGTTTTGAGAGTCCAGAACATTTGTCAAAGGAGGAGAGTGTCTGACAACTTCAAGAGAGAGGGAAAATAAAATGACTATCAATTAAAAAGCAATGATTACAGATGCAACTCATTTCTGTTCTTGATCCCTGAACTCATTAAAACAACGTCAAGCCGATGAACAACATGAAGAAGCTTTAGAAATTAAAAATAAAAAAGCAACAGACCAGGCAGCATCTGTGGAATGATAAATGGAGCGAATGTTTTTGCTTGATAATCTACCTTTGATTAAAAAGTCATCAATCTGAAGGGTGTATTAGTAACAGTAATTATGAGGGAATAGACAGTGTGAATGCAAAGAGTCCCCAGCATAGGGGAACCAAGAACCATAGGCTTAAGGTGAGAAGGAAGGTTGGTTGCTGAGTATTTTCAGCACTTTTTGACATTTTAGATTTCCAATATGGTTATGATATCACAATAGACAATAGACAATAGAGTAGGCCAACAGGAGTATTCGGCCATTCGGCCCTTCGAGCCAGCACTGCCATTCAATGTGATCATGGTTGATCATCCACAATCAGTATCCCGTTCCTGCTTCTCCCCATATCCCCTGACTCCGCTATCTTTAAGAGCTCTATCTAACTCTCTCTTGAAAGCATCCAGAGAACCGGCCTCCACCGCCCTCTGAGACAAAGAATTCCACAGATTCACAACTCTCTGTGTGAAAAAGTGTTTCATCATCTCCGATCTAAATGGCTTACCCCATATTCTTAAACTGTGACACCTGGTTCTGGACTGTCGGCATGGTTTATTGCCACGTGTACCGAGATAAAATGAAAAACATTGTTTTACTTCGGAGTCACGTGAGTGACTACGTGAAGAACTACGCCAGGACGCATGCATGTCGTTTTTGTAGATCGCTACACGCATTGCAACGAGTCACAGCAGAAGCGGCAGAATTTGAAAGCCAGGAACAGCAGGTAAGGAGACTTTGCGTTCCTTCCACTTACCTTACAGGTGGAGACATGGACCAGATCCACGAAGGCTGCGAAAAAGCTGGTGGGGGAGAACCGCGGAGTTGCGGGCAGCCAGCAGCAGCAGCCAACGGCACGCCAATCTCCCGTAATGGGAACAGCTGTGCCCGACTTCGCACCCGCACCGGCCACGGCCGGGCAGTAGAGCGAAGCAAAAAACTAACAGAGTCGTTGACTCCGATGAGTCCGACTCTGAATAGCCGTGAGCGGCCAGTGCCCGTGAGCATTGGAGCCGGTTGGAGCGGCTTCAGGAGCAGCGGCGAGCGGCCAGTGCCCGTGCGCATTGGAGCCGGTTGGAGCGGCTGGGAGCGGGGAACAAGAGCAGCCGCGACGGCCAGTGCCCGAGAGCATTGGAGCCGGTTGGAGCGGCTGCAGGAACTGGAGCAGCCGTGACTGGCCAGTGCCCGTGATCATTGGAGCCAGTTGGAGCGGCTGCAGGAACTGAAGCAGGGGCGACTTCAGGAGCAGCCGCGACGGCCAGTGCCCGTGAGCATTGGAGCCGGTTGGAGTGGCTACAGGAACTGGGGCAGCCGCGAGTGGCCAGTGCCCGAGAGCATTGGAGCCAGTTGGAGCGGCTGTTGGAGCAAATACTCCAGAGTGACAGGCTCCAGGAGATGGAGACTAGTCACAGTGGGCAGCTAGTAAGTCCTACAGCAGTACCTCTTGTAGGGCTGCACAGTGTTTCTCCCTCATCAGAGGGGAGTACAGGGGGTCAATTCTGGGCTGACCCTGAAGAGGGGTGCAGAACATACCCCTAGTGCACATGGGGTGCAAGAAAACCTATTGGATATGGTGTCCCAGTTTATTCAACCCGACCAAACTGGCCAAAACCTGGAACCTAAAATAGCTGCAAGTATCGACTACTTGTCATTCAACCAGCTATAAGAACAGGCATTATTGGACACCACAGCAAGACACTTACCACCAGGGAACTGCAAAACACTGAATGTTCCCAGTGTCAACCATGTATTTGAAAACATGTCGGAGCCTCAATCAGAGCCAGGGACTTGAAACTACAGAAAGTTCTGAAAGTCCTAACAGCGGGAGTTACGGTTTTCGCCCGCACAATAAACAAAAAAGACATGACACAAGATCACCAGGATGCACTGGCTTTATTTTGCAACTACCAATACAAGTAAACAGCATTAGGAAGAAGTGCCATCCAACCAGCTTTAGACCCTAATTTGCAGGCCTGTGCAAACCTGGAACCTCCAAACCACCAATATTACTATTTGGAGGCAACTTATCAAAACAGGTAAAAGAACTTGACAAAGAGGGTAAAACCCTGGGGCTCATTAAAGCAACGTCTAAAAACTACTTCGGCCAGGAAAAAGCAGCTCAGTCGGCCAAGACAAACTGGTGAAAGCTCAAAGGCCAGGAACACTCAACATCGGTCTTTTTAGGCCATGGCCCAGACCAGCCTTCCTGGGGAATGCGCTAACCCTCAACATTGACCCAACTACAGATCCAGACACCGGCGCCTCAACGTCCACGGAGGATGCCGAAAAAGTAACAAACCTACCAATAGTAACCATGGAGGTAGGTGGGTCTGGTTCCTTACGAGGTTGGTGGGAGATTACAATTCTATCTGGATGCATGGAATAAATTAACTACCAACACATATTTTCAGAAGTATAGGGTTATACCATAGAATTTATACAAAAACATAATCCTCCAGTTCAGCATGTACCGAACCGAATGTTCATGCTTACAGGCAAAGAAAAATCAAAAGCGCATGCTGAACTACAGTGGCCATATAAAAAAGGAGTAATGGAGGATACCCAACACGAATCACAGGAACTCGAGTCCAAATTCTTTATCATAAACTAGATGGTGGTTGCCGCATCATCATAGATTTGACTAATTTGAATACTTTCATACTATATATTCATTACTAGATGGAAACCTTTGTTACTGCTAAGCAATTGATTATCCTATTTACTACATGGCAAGCATCGTTTTAAAAGATGCTTACTATTCAGTACCCATTAGAGGTGACCACAGATGTTATTTAACACAATGGATCATCTGGGGTTCACCCTTAACTCAGTTCACATGTCAGTGACTTTGCCGAAAGAAAAGGTTACAGCCTTCATGGAGGCTTGCAGCGAAATCATTGACATCACAAAACCATCCATCAGATTAGTAGCAAGAATAATTGGCATTATAGTGGCTGTGTTTCCAGCCACACAAATCGGACCTTTACATTATCAAAAATTACAGAGGGCTAAAATACGAGCACTCAAAAATTATGGTGGTCATTTTGACAGACCAATGAAGCTACCAACAGAGGCCATAATGGAACTAAAATGGTGGAAAGATAACATTAGGCATTGTTCCAATCCAAACATTATCAGCTACCCGTCTATGGAACTACAAACTGATGCCAGTGCACTTGGATGGGGTGCTACCAATTCCATCTTCAGCTGTGGGGGAGATGGAATGCACAGGAGGCATCATTATTACAAACACTGTGCATAAACTATCTGGGAATGTTAAGTGCATTCCATGGCCTTAAGTCATATTGTTCTGGGTTATATCACCAGCATGTTAGACTACAAATTGACAACACCACCGTGGTAGCATATATCAACCAATTTGGCAATAGTGTATCCAGCGAGAGATATTTGGATATCAGCTACCTACTTACCAGGTAAACTAAATTTATGAGGAGTAACGTTGAGGGATTACGTGCCCTCCATTCCCACCCTTGATCATATACTCAACTGATATCTCTTCTTTAATCTTACTATGTTTAGTCATTACAGTTATCTGTGATTTCACACCACTGCTTTGAAGAATGACATGCATGCGTCCTGGTGGGGTTATTCACGTAATTCCTCAACGTTACTCCTCATAAAATAACGATCAAACTTCAAACTGGTAGGTTCTCTTTTAATCTTACTATTTTGGGGGCTATCCAGGTAAAACAAACATCCATGCATGACCACAACCAAGGTCTGCAGTGCTCTGCTTTTGGAAACCTCAGACAAAGTTTGGCAAACACAGAAATCAGGAACCAGCAGCAAGTTTAGAGAGTATATGGTTTCAATGAAGATTGATGGAGGTGGCATTTAAAGTTCTGCACAATGACATTAGCTACCCTTCAATGGATTGTTTAGACAGGCAGGCACTTCAAAAAATTCTGCATTATCATTTGCAACATGAAAAATTGGCATTACATCTGTTATAAACAATTCTCTACAGACAAGTATACCAGTCACCTGCCCTCCAAACAAAAAGTACTTTGAAGCAAAGATGTCCTTTAAATCGGTATTTTAATAGAATTTTTTAAAGTCAGAGAGTGGTGAATCTGTGGAATTCTTTGCCACAGAAGGCTGTGGCGGCCAAGTCAATAAATATATTTAAGGCAGAAATAGATCGATTCTTGATTAGTTTGGGTGTCAGGGGTTATGTGGAGATGGCAGGAGAATGGGGCTTGGAGGGAGAGATAGATCAGCCATGATTGAATGGCAGAGTAGACAGAGTAGACAATTCTGCTCCTATCACTTGTGACATGATGAATTAGGTGGTGAATCTCTGGAATTATTTACACCGAGGATTTGTGGAGGGGTGGGGGTTGTATTTAAAGTGCACTAGATACATCTTTGAAAGTCTAGGGGATTGAGTGCTGGGGGGAACTGGCATAGAAGAGCTGAGGAATGAGGCAGGTCAACCATGGTCATATTGAAGGGCGAGGGACTACTTATATAACCATATAACCATATAACAATTACAGCACGGAAACAGGCCATCTTGGCCCTACAAGTCCGTGCCGAACAATTATTTTCCCTTAGTCCCACCTGCCTGCACTCAGACCATAACCCTCCATTCCCTTCTCATCCATATGCCTATCCAATTTATTTTTAAATTATACCAATGAACCTGCCTCCACCACTTCCACTGGAGGCTCATTCCACACCGCAATCACTCTCTGAGTAAAGATGTTCCCCCTCATATTACCCCTAAACGTCTGTCCCTTAATTCTGAAGTCATGTCCCCTTGTTTGAATCTTCCCTATTCTCAAAGGGAAAAGCTTGTCCACATCAAATCTGTCTATCCCTCTCATCATTTTAAAGACCTCTATCAAGTCCCCCCTTAACCTTCTGCGCTCCAGAGAATAAAGACCTAACTTATTCAACCTTTCTCTGTAACTTAGTTGTTGAAACCCAGGCAACATTCTAGTAAATCTGCTCTGACTCTCTCTATTTTGTTGACATCCTTCCTATAATTGGGCGACGGAAATTGTACACCATACTCCAGATTTGGTCTCACCAATGCCTTGTACAATTTTAACATTACATCCCAGCTTCTATACTCAATGCTATGATTTATAAAGGCTAGCATACCAAAAGCTTTCTTTACCACCTATATGAGATTCCACCTTCAAGGAACTATGCACGGTTATTCCCAGATCCCTCTGTTCAACTGCATTCTTCAATTCCCTACCATTTACCATGTACGTCCTATTTTGATTTGTCCTGCCAAGGTGTAGCACCTCACATTTATCAGCATTAAACTCCATCTGCCATCTTTCAGCCCATTCTTCCAAATGGCCTAAATCACTCTGTAGACTTTGGAAATCCTCTTCATTATCCACAACACCCCCTATCTTGGTATCATCTGCATACTTACTAATCCAATTTACCACACCTTCATCCAGATCATTGATGTACATGACAAACAACAAAGGACCAAACACAGATCCCTGAGGCACCCCACTAGTCACCTGCCTCCAACCCGATAAACAGCC
This sequence comes from Leucoraja erinaceus, assembly GCF_028641065.1. Classification (NCBI taxonomy): domain Eukaryota; kingdom Metazoa; phylum Chordata; class Chondrichthyes; order Rajiformes; family Rajidae; genus Leucoraja; species Leucoraja erinaceus. Next base: position 21,447,016 of record NC_073379.1, on the reverse strand, counting down.
ATCCACCATTACCCTCTGGCGTCTCCCATTCAGCCATTGTTGAATCCATCTTGCTACTCCTGCATTTATACCCAACAGTTGAACCTTCTTAACCAACCTTCCATGAGGAACCTTGTCAAAGGCCTTACTAAAGTCCATATAGACAACATCCGCTGCTTTACCCTCGTCAATTTCCCTTCAGAAAATTCAAGAACATTAGTCAAACATGACCTTCCAGGCACAAATCCATGTTGACTGTTCCTAATCAGACCCTGTTTATCCAGATGCTTATATATATTATCTCTAAGTATCTTTTCCATTAATTTGCCCACCACTGAAGTCAAACTAACAGGTCTATAATTGCTAGGTTTACTCTTAGAACCCTCTTAGAACCCTTTTTAAACAATGGAACAAGATGCGCAGTATGCCAATCCTCGGGGACTATTCCCGTTTCTAATGACATTTGAAATATTTCTGCCATAGCCCCGGCTATTTCTACACTATCTTCTCTCAATGTCCTAGGGAATATCCTGTCAGGACCTGGAGACTTATCCACTTTTATATTTTTCAAAAGTTTCAGTACTTCTTTTACTTTGAAACTCATGGTATCCATAGCTACTCTACTAGTTTCCCTTACCTCACATAATTCAATATCCTTCTCCTTGGTGAATACCGAAGAAAAGAAATTGTTCAATATCTCTCCCATCTCTTTTGGCTCTGCAGATAGCTGTCCACTCTGTCTCTCCGATGGACTAATTTTATCCCTCGTTATCCTTTTGCTATTAATATAGCTGTAGAAACCCTTTGGATTTACTGTCACCTTACTTGCCAAAGCAACCTCATATATTCTTTTAGCTTTTCTAATTTATTTCTTAAGATTCTTTTTACATTCCTTATACTCCTCAAGCACCTCATTTACTTCATGCTGCCTATAATTATTGTAGATCTCCCTCTTTTTCCGAACAAGATGTCCAATTTCCCTTGAAAACCAGGGTTTTTCCAATTTTGACTGTTTCCTTTCAACCGAACAGGAACATAAAGATTCTGTACTCTTAAAATTTCCCCTTTAAATGTCCTCCATTTCTCTTCTACATCCTTCCCATAAAACAAAATGTCCCAGTTCACTCCTTTTAAATAATTTTGCATCTCATCAAAGTTAGCCTTTCTCCAATCAAAAATCTCAACCCTAGGTCCAGTGCTGACCCTCTCCATAATTATATTGGAACTAATGGTATTGTGATCACTGGACCTGAAGTGCTCCCCAACGCATACCTCCGCCACCTGTCCCATCTCATTTCCTAACAGGAGGTCCAGCACTGCCCCTCCGCTAGTAGGCACCTCTATGTATTGCTGCAAAAAGCTATCCTGCACACATTTTACAAACTCCAAACCATCCAGCCCATTTACAGAACGTGTTTCCCAGTCTATGTGTGCAAAGTTGAAATCTCCCACAATCACTACCTTGTGCTTACTACTAATATCTGCTATCTCCTTACATATTTGCTCTTCCAATTTTCGATCCCCATTTGGCGGTCTATTAGGAGTATACTTCTTCTCCTATTTTCTCATGTCCTTGTGTAGTCTGAGAGTAAAACGCTATAAATAAATAAATTTGTTCATGCATTGATCGGAATAAAAGCACAATACTTTCCCAGTTGAAATTCTCTTGAGGGTATCTCTTTCTGGAGGACTGGCCCTCTTTCAGGGAGGGAGTTTTAGAGATGGGAGAATTTCTCACATTTGAAGTGAAAGTATTTAAATATTGTTAAAAATTAGAATACTTTAGAAGTAAAGCAAAACTCAGTGCATATCAGAAATCTAAATTTAAAACATTTTGAGATAAACTGAGAAACTGGGGCAGTAAAGGACATTGGTCCATAGATTACATTGCACTCCATTGAATTAAATCAGGGCTAAACAAATGAAAGTTGTCTCTTCACTGAGTTATAAGGACATAAGTTCATAAGAAATAGGACTAGAATTAGGCCATTCGGCCCATCAAGTATACACAGCCATTCAATCATGGCTGATCTATCTCTGTCCTTCCTAACCCCATTCTCCTACCTTTGCCCCATAACATCTGACACCCATACTAATCAAGAATATATCTATCTCTGCCTTACAAATATCCACTAATTAAGCCTCCACAGCCTCTGTGGCAAATAATTCCACAGATTCACAACCCTCTGACTAAAAACATGTCTCCTCATCACCTTCCTAAAAGAACGTCCTTTAATTCTGAGGCTATGACCTCTAGTCCTAAACTCTCCCACTAGTGGAAACATCCTCTCCACATCCACTCTATCCAAGCCTTTCACTATTCTGTAGGTCCCCCCCATTCTTCTAAATCGCCAGCGAGTACAGGCCCAGTGTCGGCAAACACTCATCATAGGTTAACCTACTTATTCCTACTCATTCCCGAGTATATTAATGTGAAGTTTGAAGGAAACATTATTAGCTGATAATAGAAAAAGCTTCATCTCAACATAAGAAATTGCTTTGACAAGTCAATCAGAAATTAATATTGTTTTAGAATCATTTATTTTGAAGTAGTAATCCATGAAAGAGAAAGCTTTATGTCAATGTTGTTTTGATGAAGTCAATCAAAATTGATAGGTTTAATTATAGAACATTTAGATTTAAAGAAAACATGACGTTCAAAGATGGGAAATGTTTATTTTCAGCACAAGAGGTTGATCAGGTGAATTATTCAGTAAAGGATTTTGAGTTGGTGGGCTTGAAGTCGGAACTATTGATTGATGGAAGAAAAATCTTTATGCATTAGAAGATTTTGTTTGGACCAAGTCAGTCAAAAATTGACAGGAAGATTTGTTTGCCCATGCCAGTCAAATGGTTACTTTGAATAAAAACAGTCGACCTTTGAAGCAAAAGCTTCACTGCCTTGTGTGCTGTTTTGATCAAGTCAATTAAAAGTTGATTTAAAAGCAGAATATGGTGGTTCACTCAGTCAAAAATAACTTGTACGCTGACATGAAAGCCCACTTTCATGAATTACACATTTTTACCTGAAACCAAGTGACAAACCATTCTTTGATTCACTCACTGCGGTAACTTTCAGGATGACTTTTTCTAATTAAAAAGAAAGTGATTGCCAATGTACCATGATCTTCTTAATCAAAGCAGCTTTTTTTTTTCATTGAACCAGAGCTATCATTTACATGAATGACAATTCTCCCCCATCAATCAAATGGCTTTCAACGTTGCAGTGCAGTGATTCATTTAATCTAAACAACCTCTCACTGCAGTCAGGATTTTCCGTTCATGGTTTCCTGCTCTTCTCTTCAAATCATGTTGATCCACCTTGTCACAGATAGATTCACTCGATGAAAGCAATGCCACTCAATGGGATAAACATTTCATTGATGAGAACATGTAGATATAGCATGTGCATGTGAAGTAATAACATAATCTCACTTGTTGGCGGTTTGTTGGTCTCGAAGAGATTATTATTGTTAACCCTTGCCATCATATCAGGTCTGGCTCACACACCATCTCTAAATACACAAGTGGAGATGAAGATGATTCCATCAAGCATTGCATTTCAGTTTTGGAGAAAAGCAGAGATTTAACAAAAGCCTTTGAGACAGTTCCTACCAGGGGTGAGGGGTATGGGGTGGGAGGGGTCCCCCAAAATAAACCCATTCCCCTGCAATATTCCATCATCACACTGTTCCCCCAATGCAAACCGTTCCCCCAAAGCCATATTCCACCACTCCCCATAGCCCAAAAGGGCACAGCGCGTGGCTCATCTACCCCCCCCCCCCCCCCCCCCCCCCCCCTTCAGGGGGTGATAAACATGGGTTGTGGGCAGGGGGGGGGAGGAGACAGGGGTTGGGTGAGGAGAGGGCGGTGGGGGAGGGGGTGTGTATGTTTGTGTTGTGTCTCTTGTTGCGGTTTTTCAGCGCTGTCGGGGGCCGGTGGGGGAGGGGGGAGGATCCTGCACCCGTGGGAGGTGGACGGCTTCAGGCGGGGCCTGTCGGGGGCTGGAGTTGTCAGCGCTGCCATGGCCTTCTGCTGTAGGACCCTCCCCTTCCCCCGCTCCCGACAGCCCCCTCCTGAAGCTGACCCCTCCCCGCTGCAGGATGCTCCTCCCCCACCGGCCCCGCTTGGAGGCTCCCCACCTCGAAGCTCTCCCCGTGGGGGAGGGGTGGAGGGGGGGTGCGGGGGAAATAATCATTTCACTGTATCGCCGTACACGTAACAATGAACTAAACTATAATACCTATGGCAAGTGTTTCAAGATACCATCAATGCTCTCTCCAAATTCATTCAAATTCTCGGGAACATTAAGCAAACCAGTGTCTTCTCCCAGCCCAATGTCCCCAGTAATGAGGGCTCATTGGCCCAATGAAGAAGGGTCTCAACACAAAACGTTAACTGTTCCTTTTCTCCAGAGATGTTGCCTGACCAGCTGAGTTACTCCAGTATTTTGTGTCTATCTCTAGCGACACTCAGTCAAATATGTAAGGCATGTCACATTATTTACGTCTGATACTAAACTTCCAAAATAAACTTCCAAATAGCAGTCAATGGTAGGCAATGAGAAAAAGATTGAAGGATGTGTCCAAGCTTCCTTGAAGAAATACAGGATGGCACAGACTCCGAAGAATCTCTGACCTAGAACCATTCAAAGTGGTAGAGTATTCGGTATCAGATGCGAATCTTAAGGCTATGCATTGAGGTTATTTGTAAGCAAATAGTACATCTTTGTTTTCATTTAAACCATGCAAGTCAAAAGTTTATCTTAACGGATGAAGTCATTTTTATCAGGTGAATCAAACCTTGACGAGGTGGTTTAATGATAAGTTGGGTTTGACGATAGAAAAGTCACCAGGATAGGAAAGGGTTTAATTACAGTGAGATCAGTTATTTTGACTGCACAAATAAAACAGTGTGATGACTCATTGTAAGCCCTCACTATAAGTAAATAAAGTAATAATTTATGAAAAGTTACACAGACACTATGGAAAGGTGGTAGAAGGAGCGCACGACCTCACAAGCTGCCCATTTATCTGTTTCATGAGCCATGTCCCCTCTGCTGATGGAGGAGCATGAAGTTCCCACTTTGAACTCAATAGCCACTTCAGAACCCACAAAACCACAGTAGAAGAAAGACACAAATGCTGGAGTAACTCAGCGGGACAGGCAGCAACTCTGGATAGAAGGAATGGGTAACATTTCGGGTCAAGACCCTTCTTCAGACTGAATCAGGGGAGAGGGAGATACAGAGATAAGGAGATGTAAGGTGTGAAAATGAGACAAAGGGGATGGAGATCAAGGAAATTGTAGAATAGATCATTGTTAGCTCAGAGAAGGTAACAACAAAGCAAACAGAGATAAAATGTAATTGAGGACAGTCAGACTAGTCAAAGAACAGGGAAGTGGGAGAAGAATGAAGCGAGAGGGAAGGCAAAGGTTACTTGAAGTTAGAGAAGTCAATGTTCATACCGTTGGGGTGTAAGCTGCCCATGCGAAATATGAGGTGCTGTTCCTCCAATTTCCACTGGGCCTCAGTCTGACAATGGAGGAGGCCATAAGAAGTCCCGTTTGCAGTTTGCCACAAGCCATGTGGGGGACACAGCAAACATGTGGAGGAAGGTGCTCTGGTCAGATGAGACCAAAATTGAAGTTTTGGGTCTAAATGCAAAACGCTATGTGTGGCGGAAAACTAACACTGCACATCATCCTGAACACACCATCCCCACTGTGAAACATGGTGGTGACAGCATCATGCTGTGGGGATGCTTTTCTTCAGCAGGGACAGGGAAGCTGGTCAGAGTTGATGGGAAGATGGATGGAGCCAAATACAGGGCAATCTTGGAAGAAAACCTGTTAGAGTCTGCAAAAGATTTGAGACTGTGGCGGAGGTTCACCTTCCAGCAGGACAACGACCCTAAACATACAGCCAGAGCTACAATGGAATGGTTTAGATCAAAGCATATTCATGTGTTAGAATGGCCCAGTCAAAGTCCAGACCTAAATCCAATTGACAATCTCTGGCAAGACTTGAAAATTGCTGTTCACAGACGCTCTCCATCCAATCTGACTGAGCTTGAGCTATTTTGCAAAGAAGAATGGGCACAAATTTCAGTCTCTAGATGTGCAAAGCTGGTAGAGACATACCCCAAAAGTCTTGCAGCTGTAATTGCAGCAAAAGGTGGTTCTACAATGTATTGACTGAGGGGGGCTGAAAACTTTTGCACGCCACACTTTTCAGTTTTTTATTTGTAAAAAAATTTGAAAACCATGTATCATTTTCCTTCCACTTCACAATTATGCACCACTTTGTGTTGGCCTGTCACATAAAATCCCAATAAAATACATTTACCTTTGTGGTTGTAACATGACAAAATGTGGAAAAGTTCAAGGGGTATGAATACTTTTGCAAGCCACTGTAAATCTTTGCCCTAAATGTTGTACCCCTTATCTTTGCACTGTGGACAGCTTGAATGTGATCATGGATAGTCTTTTCCTTAACTGCATAGCATGCAAACAAGAACTTTTCACTGTACCTCAGTACACAGTACACACGTGACAATACTAAACTAAACTAAACTCAACTACACTGAACTAAACTAATCGGTTTAAAACAAAACAACTTTCTTCATTTTAACAGATAAAACAAGTTTCTTTCACTGGGTTGGGCTCTGGCTAACATGGGTTAATGTTCTTCTATACTAACCAATATTGAGTCATTTGCTAAACTTGATCTTGAGTCATTTGCTAAACTTCGTACTGTGATAAAGCTCCTCCCATTATGCTCAACTGCATTCTATCATCAAACAAAGTCACTTTCAATACCACTTGTAATAAATGAATCATAACAGTGTGAAGCTGCAATGTACGTCAGTGATGACAAATTGCATTGAGAGAATAACACTTTACTCATGAAAAATACGTCCTTCACCAAAAGAAAACTTTTTTAAAAAAAAATTCTGTGTAACATAATTTTAATTTCAAATTAAATAACTTTTGATCACTTTGCCTTTGGTTAATCCATATGCTCGAATAAATCCTTTCACTAAGCTAATGTTTTTATTTCCATGAATTGTTACATAGAAACATAGAAAATAGGTGCAGGAGTAGGCCATTCGGCCCTTCGAGCCTGCACCGCCATTCAATATGATCGTGGCTGATCATCCAACTCAGTATCCTGTTCCTGCCTTCTCTCCATACCCCCTGATCCCTTTAGCCACAAGGGCCACATCTAACTCGCTCTTAAATATAGGCAATGAACTGGCCTCAACTACCTTCTCTGGCAGAGAATTCCAGAGATTCACCACTCTCAGTGTGAAAAATGTGTTTCTCATCTCGGTCCTAAAAGATTTCCCCCTTATCCTTAAACTGTGACCCCTTGTTCTGGACTTCCCCAACATCGAGAACAATCTTCCTGCATCTAGCCTGTCCAACCCCTTAAGAATTTTGTAAGTTTCTATAAGATCCCCCCTCAATCTTCTAAATTCTAGCGAGTACAAGCCGAGTCTATCCAGTCTTTCTTCATATGAAAGTCCTGACATCCCAGTAATCAGTCTGGTGAACCTTCTCTGCACTCCCTCTATGGCAATTTATGTACATTATATGTTACATTTTACTTCAAACCCAATGATATATAATTGCTGCCCCCCACTATTATGAATCAGTTAATCAAAATGACTGAAGGTCTGAAGAAGGGTCTCAGCCCGAAATGTCACCTATTTCTTTTCTCCAGAGATACTGTCTGACCCGCTGAGTTACTCCAACCTTTTGTGTCTATCGTCGGTTTAAACCAGCATCTGCAGTTCCTTCCTACATGACTTGAAATACTGGTTTATTTTCAAAGATTGTTATTTTATTTAGTTGCAGTGAAGACTTACAATGGGCCTTTCCACTATTTTAATCATGTAATCAAAACAACCTATCTCACTGAGATAGACCTATTCCTATCATGGATATTGCCGATTTCAGCAAACTGTTACCACTTCATCTCATCATGGTTTAATTCACCTGACAAAAGTCCCTTCACTTGTTGTAAAAAACCTTTAGTTTCAATTTAATCCATGAAATGTAAGTCATTTGCAATTCACCTTAACACTGTTCGATTCACTTGGTTAAAATTACTTCACCAACGATAACAATGCTTGTATTTCCACAAATTCTATTTAATTTAAAACTAAATGAGTTTCAATCTGACCATGTCAGTCGTTTATTCTCTGTTCAAAACAACAACTTCTTCCACTGCACCAGGGCTTTGCTTTTGTGAATTATTATGTCATTTCTTTTTTACTAACCAAATGACTTTCAATCCAAATTGATGCATTCTGATTCAATGCAACTCATTATAATAAAGCTGTTTCTATCAATGGAGTACCACTGTTTAGTTTAAAATCACGTTTCTTTCAATGGAACTTGTCACACTTTATTCACCTGAGTCCATTTCCAAATGGTTTTCCTTGACAGTAAAGCACTCATCTTCTCACATTTATTTACCCTTGCAAAATGTTCACAGCTTTCTAAAGAACTACGTATTTCATTGAAATACAGCCTTTATGAAAGTTGATCGTTGTAGCCGATTTTAATTAAGTATTCTTATTTTACATCTAAATTGCTTCTTGTTTTTAATCTTCAAACTTTTCATTTTGCTATTCTTATTTTGGACAGGTGGACATTTCAAATATGATGTTTTGTCGTATGTGCCCTGCTTGTCTTTCTTTGCACATAATCACTTTGAGCAGTTCTGGGTATTTTACAATGATGCCAAGAAAACTAATTTCTTTCCCCAAGGAAAATTTTTTTTTTTGATGTCCTGTTAGGGATTTATAACGTTTTCTTTATGCCCAGACATCTGTATTTTCTTATTTTCTTCAAAGTAGTCATCTTACATTGGTCTTGACACTTTTTGGAAAAAAATCCCACCAGACTATTTCATTATGATGAAGTTTTGCCTCTTATAGAATATATCTTTCTTCAAACTTACTCAGTTCGTCATTGAAAATCCCCCCCAGATGTTGATTGTTACGGTAGATCAGCCCTGATCTAATAGAATGGCAGAGATGACCTGAGCCATCAAATTACCCCCTACTGTACTATTTCTGGTTAGGCATCCACATTATGATATGTTAACTCAGTTTTTTCTCATTTCGCAATTACTGCCCGAACTGCCGGATATTTATAAATATTGTTGGAAATATATTGCAGGTCAGGCAGCATCTGTGGAGAGAGAGACTGAATTAAAATTTCTGTTCAATAACCTTTCAACAGCATGAGGAAAAATTAGACATCAAGTATGTTTTTGGTTGCAGTGAAGGGAGCTTCCTGTGATGGGTTGGAGACTAAAGGAGACTATGGAAGGTGGAGACATAAAGAATTGCATATGGTGGAATCTTGCGGAGAACACAGAAATCTGGAGTAACTCAATGGGTCAGGCAGCATTTCTTAAGGACATGAACGGGCAATGTTTCAGGTTGGGACCCTTCATTAGATCTGATGAGGGGCCCTGACCCGAACCATCAATTATCCATGTCCTCCAGAGATGCTGCCTGACCCACTGAGTGAATCACCTTTGTGTTCTAGACATAGAAGGGGGTGATGCTGGCTGAGAGAGGATGATGAAGATGTGTAGTTAACCTGGAGGAGATGCAAGTGGAAGCAAATGAATGAGTACAGAGGAGGTACACAGAGGAGAGTTGCACAATACAATACTGGTGGTGATGGTGCTGGCTTAGAGAAGTGTGAAGGCCTGAGGAATGGAATGCAGAATGTTTTGTAAAACAGCTCCATCATGTCTGCAAGGATTGCCCTGAACTTTGAGTTGTCTGTCATCTTCATCCCACCCTGGCATCTCTGTCTTGTTGTTTTACACCATTCCAATGAAACCCAACACAAGCTCAAGGAACAGCACCACATCTTTTCCACACGAAAAACCTCACGTCCTTCAGGACTCAACACTGAATTTTAAGGGCCTGTCCCACTTTCACGACCTAATTCACAACCATTTTTATTTGTGGACATTTTTCATCGTGTTGAAAAAACGCCCCGGCCTACTTGATGCCACGAGTACATACGACTAGCATCACGACCTCCTATGAGTCAAGGGCAAACTCGGCAGGGTTGTAAATTAAGTTGTGAAAGTGGGACAGGCCCTTTAGATAACCAGTCCTTTCTAGTTTAGGTAAGAACTGCCCAGTTTGGAACAAAGATCTCAGCACAATTGCATTTTCTGCAATTATATTTTCTTACCAAATTGCACTGGGCCTTGGTGAAACCACACCTGTAATATTGTTTGCAAGATTCCTCACCTTAAATGAAACATATATGTATATATATATATCCCGTTCTTGTCAATTTCAGATATTTTCAATAAAAGTATTTATTGTGCTCAAAATGCTTCATGTTATTATTTCTCTTTTAACATTTCATATCCTTTTCTTATTTTAATTCTTGTTTGCTCAATTGATTTAGTGATCCCCTCTAACTAGTTATTACTATTATTCTCTACCACATACTTTGCTAGAGTGTTTTATGTCATAAAGTCATGTAACGAGCAGAATTAGGCCATTCGGCCCATCAAGTCTACATCACCATTCAACTATGGCTGATCTATCTCTCCCTCCTAACCCCATTCTCCTGCCTTTTCACCATAACCTCTGACACCAGTACTAATCAAGAATCTAACTATCTCTGTCTTAAAAGCAGGCTTTTCTCAAAATCTGTTACCTTGACAACTGTTATCGTTCTTTATATACTGAATATTGAATTGATAATGTTATGATCATTCTTATTTAGTAACCTGATGGTAGGAGGATTTTAATACATGAATGACTCATTATACATTCTAGTCTGGTTTGTTCCCTCGAAAATTAGTTTAGACTGAGAATTATTGCTGTAAAATGGATTAAATTTAGCAGACTTTTATTGCATTGCCTTTGCATTGTATATATTTTGTTTTTGCTGCAAGTAATGGGAATTTTTGCAGGCTGCTGCACTGATTAAATCTGTTTCAACAATTAGGAAAACCTCACATTTAAAATGCAAAACAGGAAGTAGGAAAGCCGTTTCAATAACACCGGCAAAAGTAATCTGCCCAGAGTTTGTGGTTAGTGGTGAACCACTGGAACTTACAGTGACATATGAGAAAGGCTTGTTTATACTTTGTGTGAGGGTTTGCTGCCAAGTTGCAGCCTCAAACTTACTAATACACTTTGAAGCTGTCAAAATACAATGATAAACACAAGCTGGAGTACCTCAGCATCGCTCACAGAAGGAATGGGTGGTGATTCAGGTTGAGACCCTTCTTCAGACAGTGATTGTTTTCAAACATTCAGCAATATTCAAAAATATCCCTGAGGTATGACAATTTAATTGAACTCTTTAACACATTGAACAAAAAAAAACACTTAAACTTAAATTTAACTTAAAATTTACATCTAATACTTAGTGCCTCAAAATCATTGGATTCAATGATGGAGAATAACCCAGCACCTATTTTAAAAGGTGGGGAAGTGTGGTAAAATCAACTGCTGGACTTCCTGGATCACATCAGTGCACAGTTGAGAAATCAATTGATATATTGGTTTCTCTTGCCCAGAGTAGGAGAATCAAGAACACGAGGACATAGGTTTAAGGCAGGGCTGCCAACTCTCACGCTTTGAGCGTGACACTCACGCATTTCAGCCAATTCTCACGCCCTCATGCTGAAGACAGAATTCTCACATTGACAGGCTGTCTTCAGTCCCTGCACAGCAAAGATCCTATAGCGGAGCTGTATAGCGGAGCTGTAGGATCTTTGCTGCACAGTTTGTCTCAAGTTTGCGCCGCATGACAGCGATCTGCATGGATTGGGGAAGCGCGTCGGTCCCGGGCAGCGGGTGCCAACGCTTTTGTGAGCTGTCTGCGAGCGCGCTGCGCTTCCAGCTACCGCGGGAAAGAGAGGGAGGGGAGAAAGAGAGAGAGAGAGAGAGAGAGAGAGAAAAAGGGAGGGATGGAGGCAAAGAGAGACAGGGGAGGGAATGTAGAAAGGGGATGAAGGAAGGGAAGGAGAAAGGTGAGTAAGAGGAAGCGTGAGGAAAAAGAGGGAGGGGGAGGAAAGAGGGAGGAGGGAGGGGAGGATGAGGAGGGGGGGAAGGAAAGGTGTGTGTGTGTGTGTGTGTGTGTATCCCTGTGTGTGTCCGTGTGTGTGTGTGTGTGTGTGTGTGTGTGTGTGTGTGTGTGTGTGTGTGTGTGTGTGTGTCTCCCTGTGTGTGTGTGTCTCCCTGAGAGTGTGTGCATGTCTGTGTGTCTCCCTGTGTGTGTCTCCCTGTGTGTGTCTCCCTGTGTGTGTGTCTCCCTGTGTGTGTGTCTCCCTGTGTGTGTGTGTGTGCATGTCTGTGTGTCTCCCTGTGTGTGTCTCCCTGTGTGTGTGTCTCCCTGTGTGTGTGTCTCCCTGTGTGTGTGTCTCCCTGTGTGTGTGTGTGCATGTGTGTGTGTGTCTCCCCTGTGTGTGTGTCTCCCTGTGTGTGTGTGTGTCCCTATGTGTGTCTCCCTGTGTGTGTCTCCCTGTGTGTGTGTCTCCCTGTGTGTGTGTCTCCGTGTGTGTGTGTGTGTGTCTCCCTGTGTGTGTGTCTTTCCCTGTGTGTGTGTGTCTCCCTGTGTGTGTGTGTGTGTGTGTGTATCCTTGTATGTGTGTGTGTGTCTCCCCATGTGTGTGTGTGTCTCTGTGTGTGTGTGTGTGTGTCTCCCTGTGTGTGTGTGTGTGTGTGTGTCCCTGTGTGTGTGTGTGTGTGTGTGTGTGTGTGTGTGTGTGTGTGTGTGTGTGTCTCTGACTGTGTGTGTGTGTGTGTGTCTCTCTGTGTGTGTCTCCCTTTGTGTATGTGTGTGTGTGTGTGTGTGTGTGTGTGTGTGTGTGTGTGTGTGTGTGTCTTCCTTTGTGTATGTGTCTCCCTGTGTGTGTGTCCTGTGTGTGTGTGTCTGTGTGTGTGTGTGTGTGTGTGTGTGTTTGTGTGTGTGTGTGTGTGTCTCCCTGTGTGTGTGTGTGTGTGTGTGTGTGTCCTTTGTGTATGTGTCTCCCTGTGTGTGTGTGTGTGTGTGTGTGTGTGTGTGTGTGTGTGTGTGTGTGTGTGTGTGTGTGTGTGTGTGTGTGTGTGTGTGTGTGTGTGTGTGTGTGTCTGTCTCCCTGTGTGTGTGTGTGTGTGTGTCTTCCTTTGTGTATGTGTCTCCCTGTGCGTCTGTTGTCACATCCTGGCCTTAGACAGGGCTGCCAACTCTCACGCTTTGAGCGTGAGAGTCACGCATTTCAGCCAATTCTCATGCTGATGACAGAATTCTCACGCTGTCTTCAGTCCCTGCACAGTTTGTCTTTTTGGGCCATATCACAACGATCTGTGCGGTCTGGGGAAGCGCGTCAGTTGGCGGCTGTGAGTGACGTCGCATCTCTTCTCTTCTCTTCTTTCTTGGTTGGATGTGCAGCCGCCGACAACATGAAGCAGCCGGAGATAAAACTAACCAGGTGAATCGGTTGTAAAACATGGGGAGGACCACAATGAGGCCAAACATCTAGGACAGGGTTCGGCAACCTACGGCACACGGGCCGTAACCCAAAAAACCTGAACGCCCTCCTCCCATCCACCCCCTCCTCCCATCCACCCCCTCCCCCCGCAACGCTCCCTCACAATTTCTCACTCTCAACTCTCACTCAATGTTGGCAGACCTGGTTTAAGGTGAAGGGGAAAAGATTTTAATAGGAATCTGAGGGGTACGTTTTTCACACAAAGGGTGGTGGGTGTATGGAACAAGCTGCCAGAGCAGGTAGTTGAGGTAGGGACTATCCCAACATTTAAGAAACAGTTAGACAAGTACATGGATAGGACAGGTGGCACTAGTGTAGCTGGTTTATGTTGGCCAGTGTGGGAAAATTGGGCTGATGGGCCTGTTTCCATGCTGTATCACTCTGTGACTCCATGAATAAGTTTAGGAGTTCCACAGTTGGACGCATATGTATTTGAATCCAGATTTGGTACACCCAGGTGGTTCTGCATGGAAATAGCAACATTTGCCTTTGGTCAAGATCTTATTTATGATTGTGATCTCTACAAAAACGTTACGGTGAATTTGGACTTGTTTTCTTTCTGGGCATCACTTCTCATTCCATCACATCTGATGTAATGAGAGTGTCTTTCAGGGAGATATGTTTCTGATGAAATAGGTATAAGACGTCCATCATATATTTTACAAACGTTTTCCATTTCCGGCCAGGCAGCGTCAGTGAACGAGAGACCTGACGTTTCAAGTCAAGCACTATTCCTAGCCACTTGGATGCAGTTAAGCATAATTTAAAAATGCACATTACCTGACTGCTACTGTTCCACTGCTCTTTGATCGAAATACTCTGCCAGCTTCCTAGTCCGATTTCTCTTAAACCTCCATCAATGAATCTACAATAGAATTAAACTATATCTTAAACGAAATGGAATAGAAAACATTTGCATACTTTTATAACCAAAGAATATACTCACAGATTAAAATCCAACTTTGATTAAGGATTGTAGAAGAGATTGCATCGGGAGCACCGAAAGCAGATGTGGTTGGAGGGACATGTGAAGCTGCCTCGCCTGGAAGGGCGACTGGGGTCCATATTGTCTCCTTTTTATAAACAATGGACAATAGGTGCAGAAGTAGGCCATTCAGCCCTTCGAGCTAGCACCGCCATTCAATGTGATCATGGCTGATCATCCACAATCAGTACCCCGTTCCTGCCTTCTTCTCATATCCCCATACTCCGCTATTTTTAAGAGCCCTGTTTAGCTCTCTCTTGAAAGCATCCAGAAAAACCGCCTCCACCGCCCTCTGAGGCAGAGAATTCCACACTCACCACTCTCTGTGAGTTTTTTTTATCACCTTTATTCCACTTTTGTCACCCTTTTACTTTCTAGCATTTGTCCACCTATTTGTCAATCAAACCCCCCCACCCCCACCTGGAATGAACTTGTCAGACTTTGTCCCTCCCCCCCACCTCTTTTTCAACTTTCTCTCCTTATTACAATCTGTGTGAAGAAAGGGCCCCATGCAAAACGTCACCTATCCATGTCCTTCAGAGATGCTGTCAGACCCACTGAGTTACTGCAGCAGTTAGTGTTCCACATTTCAATTTGCAGATACCAACTATGCGTGGGCAAAGTGTCTTAGCTGCATTGATCAATATGCAACAGAATTTCTAGGTCAAAAATTTTTTCTTTTAATGAAAATAAGTAAACACAATTTTCATAGAAATTTAAAAACATAACAATTTTGGACAAAATTTTGGACAATGCAATCTGACAATACTTTTTTTTTCCAATTTGCACCATGGGGAATTATGGAAATAATTTCAAATTGCCTCCTTTCTCAATGCCATGATTGTTCTTACCTCAGATCTACCCCCCCCCCCCCCCCCCCCCCCCCCACACACACACACACACACACACAAACAGTACACGTTGTGAGTGAGGAAATGGAGGGAGGATAGGAAGGTACAGATACACCTATAGTACATCTGCTAGTATACCTGAGATTACACATCTGCAAGTTTTTTTTTCCTTTGACCAGGCTAAGGTTCAATTATCCTTTCCCTCTGATTGAATGGAAGTTTATGCCTATGGCTATGTTAATATTTTCAGCAGTTATTTTGCTCAATTCATCACCATATAGCCACTTCCATTTCTTTTCAAACAACAAGTCAATTCTGTGAAAACCGAATATGTGTCTCTCAACACCAACTTATAGAAGTCTCTATAACAGTTCTTGATTCATTTGGGTGTCAGGGGCTATGAGGAGAAGGCAGGAGAATGGGATTAGGAGGGAGAGATAGTTCAGCCATGATTAAATGGTGGAGTAGACTTGATGGGCTGAAAGGCCTAATTCTGCTCCGTTTACTTATGACCCCACCCACCTCCTTGCTATGGAAACATCACAGCTTTTCATAATCAGTTGCGAACTATTTTATCACTGCATAGTTTGTCTACAGATCCCTTCACTTGGAAAATAACATTTATTTCTTTATGACAGCCTGGCATCACATTGCATCGGTTCAATTATATCAGTCGCATTAGGCATTTGGTAGTGATGAACCAATATTGGCAAGAGAATGTTTATGACATTTCACTACTTAATGTAAATTAAAATACATTTCACAAAATCTTGAAGTTAAAAGAGCCAATATTAAAAATAAGGTTGATTTTCTTTTGTTCCTTAAACAAAAAATATTTGATGACTAATGCAAAATTCTATTACACAATCATAATCTATTACATAATCATACCTCTGATAATTTTGCTTAACTTGCATACAAATCCAAAATATTAAATTATAGAGTACAAATCAGCACATGACTATCATATGTTATCTCAGTTTATCACTTGATATTTGGGTGCAGGTTCTTGGGAGGTCAAGAGATTTAATATGCTGATCAGTGCTGACTGGGCAAAACTCTTAATGTAAATCTATAGCATTAGTATCCTTTATAAATATATAGACCATAGGCTGAGGTGCCTTTTCATTTCATGTTGTGACCCACATCCCATAACTATCTGTATTTATAACATATCGTGGAAAAATTATTATAGAAATTATATCTGAAACTCATCAAGAACAAAACCTGCACATATTTTAAAATATGGAAAAAAAAACTCCAAAATTTTGTCAATTCTCCGAGTAGTAATTGTCCAATCAAAGCATGTTTGACATTGAGTCGGACGTCAATTGATCAATCACGTGCTTTGTTTCAGGCTAGATAGGCAGGGAGCCCACTGGGATCATGGCGGAGAGTATTTTGTCTGGTGCTAGTGTGACGGTATATTATGAGGAAGGTACTTTGGTTTTCTGTGCAATACATGTCGTCAAAACCCATCACAAGGTCATTACATTTAGTAGAAAAATGCTTTAAGAAGTCTCAAGAATGTGCAGCTAAGTGGATAGAAGTGGAAGAAAGTTTGGAAAGCAAAGTCGCTTGAACTTTTGTATTTCCTTAATAAATTAAATTAAAAGTTGTCACTAATGTAGCCATCATTTTATAAATCCACTAGGCTCAACTCGTAAAAGAACTTTCTAAAAGCCTCTGCCCCACCACTCTTCAGAGCCCCATACGCATTCACACACACGTGTTGTGTGTGTACATGCATTGGAGGCACTGTGCCACATAATGAACACTAATCTGATCATTTGCTGACTTGCCATCCATCCCATCAACCTGGACATGCACACACGTATATTGCTTCAATGATATGTTGACTTTGTCTTGTAAAATGCTCCCTTACACATTGTATCTATTATTAGGAGGCAGCAGTGTATCCCGGGTTATCATGCCGAGTGCTATCATCACTTCTGCAACATTACAACAATAAATCAAGCTACAGCAATGTTTCAAAGGAAGAAAGTAATGCTGACCACTTGCTGATAACTTTGTTATACAACTGATTTAGAACATGCTAAATAAATCTGATGAAAATCAGAAATTGACCGAGACAGCCTGAATTGTTCCATTATAAATTTCGAGTGCATATTTTCACATATTCTAACAAAGAAAAGGTTTCATGAACATAGTTAGTCCAATGGCACATTTCTGACAATATAAGCTTTGAAGTCAGTGATGTATAGAACAATGAATTAATTTTATCTTTGTAAAGTTATGATGTTGTGAACTGTGAAATAAGAATGATAAATAAAAAGGCAGAGCTCATCAAGCATTAAGTATGCTTACATACATTTCACTATATAAAATAAAATATATCACTAGGATTTATAGTTACAGCAATTATGTCAATAGATCAATATTATGTGTGAAATTTGTGTCCCTATTAAAAAAATTTAAACATCAACTGGGCCATAGTGACCAAAGTGAATGTAAATAAACATTTTAACAAATGTGCTATATGCTCTTAAATGTAGTTTTGGATGATGCTCAAAGTTTGTTACTAATAGCACTGAAATATATGATAGGACTCAATCAACATTTATTAGTATTCATGGTCATATTCTGTTATTTTGTACAATGAAAATATATTTGAGGATGTTGAATTATTTTACTTTTCTTCCCTTTTCTGTTTTCTTTTTCCTCTTCTAATTTTGTTCAATCCACAGATGCTAAAAAGCCTAAAGCAGGTGAATGCCCACAAGTAATAGTTCCTGATGGCGAACCACATGAGTGGGCCCCAAAGAGACTGCTTCAGTCCATGACAAGTGACGGTCAACAGACAGCTACTGTCGAGCCCCCTGACCGCAGGCATGTTCTACCAGTGCATTGCATCATCAGTAAAGGCTCAAAGCACATCAAAGAACAAGACACGGGTAAAGGAAAAGTAGAGAAATTAGTACAATGTGGAAAAACATGGGGGGCAGTTACTAAGTGCTGCCACCATGAAGCAAGATGAAGCATTGCTATTACACATAAGAGATAGAGATCTTGTAGCTATTGAAGCAAGATACCATAAATCATGCTATCTTAGATACACAAAAGTTATCACTATTTTTACAAAAATTAGTAAACAAGATAGCAGCAGGTGAATGAGAAGTCCTCCTCTAGTTTCTGCAAGAGAGTAATCGAGGAGAGAATCATCCATGGCAAAGAGATCTTAAGACTTGCTAAACTCTTGTATGTATGACTGCAGAAACAACATTTCACTTGAGCCTCTATGAGGTTCAAGTGACAAATAAATTGTATTGTATTGTATTGTATTGTACTTAATCAATTTCTCATCAAGGAGGTTCGAGGTTGAGGGCTTGGATGCATCATCTCACAAGACAGGCTGCTTGAAGGCAAGGTTGAAGAGATCCCATCCTGTCTTATGTTTTACAAGGCCATCTAGGCAAGTAGAAAGCGATATTGCATTTGTAGAATCACTGTTGAAGAGCTGGTTGAAGGTGTTGTACAAGATAATTCAAGTGAGGACAGTGAGAGCAGTCAAATTGTCGGTGAAACCCAACGAGGATCATTGTCCCATCACCTCGGAGACATGCCTCATGCAGCCCAGATTATGCAGAACAGCATCGTTAACTTACTAAAACCCATCCAATGGCCCCCAACTTCTGAAGACGCAACATTAGATAAGACTGAAGAGATTGTCCCAGCTGAACTGCACATCTTTTTGGCATGGACCACCAGAGCAAGTAGTCAGCCCAAAGAATCTTGGAACGTTGATGTGCCTGACGAGCTGCATCAGCATCTGCGGTCAGTTGCCCAGGATGTCATAACTGAAAGCCAAAGGAAGGATACTCCTTCTAAAACATTGAGTGGGGTAATCTGCCTCCTGCCCCAGGCACCTTGCCAGAACTAACCTACTGTTCATGCAAGAAAGTTAACTGTGAGGAGTCAACTACAGGGAAAGGAAGATGCTCATGTCAACAGCATTGAATTGAATTGAATTGAATTCCTTTATTGTCATTTAGACCTTACGGTCTGAACGAACTTTCGTGCCTGCAGTCATACATACAATCATACAATAATAAACAACACTAAACACAAATTAACATCCACCACAGTGTATCCTCCAAGCACCTCCTCACTGTGGTGGAGGTAAAAATCTTAGGGCTGCAGTCTCTTCCCTCCTCTTCTCCCTTTGCGCTGAGGTGATTCCCCACAGGGCGATGGCACAAACAGTCCCGCGGCTCACCGAACCCCACAAATGGGCCGGCTCAAACACCGCGGCCCGGGGTGGTCGAAACTGCCGCCCTCCAGTCCAGCGGACGCAGCCGCTGGCCCGCGGCTGAACCCCGGACTCAGGTCCCAGCCACCGGAGCACCGTTCCAGCCCCGAGCCGGATCGCCCTCACGTGAGTGCCGTTCCACCCTCGAGCTGGGCCGCTCCAACGGGAGTGCCGTTCCACCCTCGAGCTGGAACGTGTGCCATGTACTGAATTATGTAAGTGTGTTGACTGCAGAAACTCTCTTACTACAAAAGAGTTGGAATCTGATGAAGAATATTCAGATGAAGAGTAGATGGTTCTTTGACATATTAACTTTGTCATGAATATTACGGGAAAGCAGACTACTTATCTAAATGGTGGCCGATTAGGAAAGGGGGAGATGCAGCGAGACCTGGGTGTCATGGTACACCAGTCATTAAAGGTAGGCATGCAGGTGCAGCAGGCAGTAAAGAAAGCGAATGGTATGTTAACTTTCATTGCAAAACAAAAGGATTTGAGTATAGGAGCAGGGAGGTTCTACTGCAGTTCAATGAGACCACACCTGGAGTATTGCGTACAGTTTTTGGTCTCCAAATATCTGAGAAAGTAGATACCAGAGGGAGTGCAGAGGGTCACCAGACTGATTCCTGGGATGTCAGGACTGTCTTTGAAGAAAAATGGTTTATACTCTCTAGAATTTTTGAGAGGGGATCTTATAGAAACTTACAAAATTCTTAAGGGGTTGGACAGGCTAGATGCAGGAAATTGTTCTAATGTTAGGGAAGTCCAGGACAAGGGTAAAGATAAGGGGGAAATCCTTTGCAAACCGAATGAGAAGAAAACATTTCACACAGAGAGTGGTGAATCTCTGGAACTCTCTGCCACAAGAGGTAGTTGCAGTTCATTGGCTATATTTGCCAAGGGAGTTAGATGTGGCCCTTGTGGCTAAGGGGATCAAAGGGTATAGTGAGAAGGCAGGTACGGGATACTTTGGATGATTCCATGATCATATTGAATGGCGGTGCAGGCTCGAAGGGGAATGGCCTACTCACCTAATTTAACTATTTAACATGTGGAAAATTTTCTTTGAACCACTGAGCTTTTGCACGTATAGATAGAAAGTTATTAGCTTAATTTTGTAACTTTTTTATGTTTTAATAATCTAGATGTTTTTTTAAATTTTGCCAAATATCAAGAAACTTCAGAGAGCAACATTAAAATCTGGAAGATGTCAAGGTCTAATGACTAGTGTTTGAGGCTTAGATTTAGGTAGTTCTTAAGAAGGAACTGCTTTAAGATGCTTGTTTTATGGAAAACTTCAGGAGCATTGAGCTTGAATTTTGTGTTTTCAAGAAGGAACTGCTGGAAAAATGCTGGAAAAATCCTCAAAAAGCAGGTGAGGCAGCTTCTATGGAGCAAAGGAAATAAGCAACGTTTCGGGTCGAAACCCTTCTTCAGACCGTGTTCAGACCTTCAGTGTTGTTGGGGACAGAACTTTTGACATCAGCAGAAATTGTTCCCAGAAGAAATTGTGAATGAGACTTGCTCTGTTTCCTGGTATTGGGCAATGTTGGGGGATCAGAAAATAGGTAATGAGGTCCAAATAGTGCATGGTCCACTTAGTATATGTTGGTTGCAATTTAACTGAAAAGTGATGCCCATTGACATTAGGGAACACAGGAGGCTAAAGCAGAAAATGAGAAACATTTTGGATAATTCTCAATTCTATGGAGAAATCATAGATGTGAAAGCATTGGCAGGCTTGTTAAGCTACTGCAAGTAAGAAATTCAATGCTCCATTGACATTAAATATGACAATGAAACACTGGGCAGCATGGTATCACAACGGTAGAATTGTTGTCTTCTAGCGTCAGAATCCGGGTTCGATCCTGACTACGGGTGCTGTCTGCAGGGTGTTTGTACGTTCTCCCCGTGACCTGCGTGGGTTTTCTCCAAGATCTTCAGTTTCCTCTCACAATCCAAAGATGTTCAGCCTTGTAGGTTAATTGGTTTGGTAGAAACGTAAAATTGTCCCGAGTGTGCATAGGATAGTGTTAATGTCAATGTGCAGGGATTGCTGGTCGATCCGGACTCAGTGGCCCGAAGGGCCCGTTTCCACACTGTATTCTCTAAACTAAGCACTCTTGACTTGACTCTTTTGGCATAATCAGTGTTCAGAAGTATATGTTGTATTGGATGAGTAGGCGTGGCGGGATAAAAACAAGTTTAACATTTTTAAGAGTTGATACATAACCAAGGCTAAATAATTACCAGAAAACTTACTGCATCACCACCGAGTTTGGAATGAGACAAACTTATTTAAGTTGGACACAAAATATCTCATAGCTTTATTAAAATATTCCTTGGCATGTAACATGAGCACCAATAAATCTGGTTCTTTAGCCATATTATTATTTATGAAAATTAGTTGCTAGGTTGGCTTACAATGTGAATGACAGTACTCCGGAAGGCATTAAAAAAGCATGCTGGTGCATCTAGGTCATAAGATGGAAAATAAATGCAAGTCTCTCTCCAATTATGATTGTATTTTGCATCTTTTGTACTCCATCATAAATTCTAATTAAAATAATATTCTCATACAAAGTTAAACTTCTTTTTATCTCACATTAAAATGCATTAAGTAACAATTCACAGGCATCAATACATTGTGCCAGAAGAAAAAATATATTTTTATATATATATATATATATATTAGGACAAAGTATTTAATATAAATAATCAAATAAGTCAAATCTCTCTGCATCATTGTAGCAGGTTAGGGAGTACGATGCATCATATTATATCACCATGCAAAATTTTGACATTTACAGGGAAGTATTTCAATATTTCAACGGTTTAACAAAATTTTGCTAACAATTTTGAATTATATTAGATGAGTCTTTGAACAAAAGCATATCCATGCAATAGGTCAGTAGTACCACAAAATAAATGTTATTGTTTTCACTCAGGAACCACAGGGTCTCAATTTGCATTTGCATTAGTCCACCATATAGTTCCAAGTAATTGAGGAATCTCCTCTCCATAGGAAGGACACTAAACTAGGGCAACGACTTATAGTGTTCGAACCGTTACTGGGTAGAGGAGGGACAAGTGTTCTGCTCCTTTAATGGGTAACTTTCTGGTTGTATAGTAGTGTATGACCTCAGGAACACTATCAAATGGAAGGCTGTTCTGTCCCAAGATGTATTTATCCTTGTGTCTGGTTAGCTTCATGTGCATGAAACCTTGACTGCTCCTGCAAATAAGCAGAATTATAATTAAAACATGATCACAACTTATTGAAACACATAATTAAGTGCCAATATATACTGTTCTTCTGAGTCAGGTTTATAATTAGAATGTCTTTCGTCTCAAATTAAATTTCAATGTCACAGCAGTAATGAATGATTTACTAATTTCCAAGTGTGAAAGGTATAATCTTCTTTAGGTAATTGCTCTATACATGTTACCTGTTAAAGAAAAATGTCAAATTTTACTGTACATCACAATGTTTGCATACATTTGCATGTGTAGATTGGTTACTTTTTCTACTAACCAATGTAATGCTTTATTATTATAAGCTCCGCCTACTACCACACTATTCATATTATTGCAACCCGACATGTACTGCCAGTCATTGCTGCTATACCGTCAAAGTAACATGCTGTAGCGTGTTGTATGCGTTACTCAATAAACACTGTTGTGCCAGACAAGTGAGTATGTTTGATTCACTCAATGTGGTGTCAGACGTGGTTCACCCACTCCGCGTTTAAGTATATCGGTTTTTATTTATTTCCAGTGTTTTGTTTTCACCTGTTTTGTCCCTCTTCTCGTGTTGCCATGGCCAGCTCATTCCGTAAACCTGATTCTCTGATTTTTGACTCAGACCTTGCTGAACGTTGGTGGATTTTCGAGCGTAATTTCAACCATTACATCCGTGCTGCTCATCGTAACGTTCCACCAGAACACCGTGCCCCTATACATCTCAACGTCGCTGGCCCAGAGGCTATCAAACAAGCAGAGTGTTTCGACTATACTCCTGCAGTTTTGGATCGCAACAATTAGATCGTGGTATCTGCTGAAACTATTGATGATCCCAAGGTTCTGCTCACTAAATTCAGACAGCTATGTGAACTTCGCACCAACAACATACTGTAAAAGTACTAATTTTTTTGCTTGAAACCAGCAACAAGGTGAGCCTCTGGAAGACTACATCAGCGATCTGAAACATATTGCTGCACGCTGCCATTTTGCTAAACTGCGTGATGAACTCGTCCGTGACAGATTGGTGGGTGGAATCCTCAGTGATAAAGTATGTGATGAATTACTCCATGATACTGAACTAACCCTGGCCCTAGCTGAGCATGCTTGTCATATTGCTGAGATCACGACCTCTCACACTAAATCAATGGGGCCTGGACCGCATTCCTCATGCCGTGTTGATGCTACCGACACATCCTACCATAACCAGCACTCCCAGCCCCACACATCATCTTGACAATCTCAAAGATTTATTGAAAAGTGTTCTAACCGTGGCGGGTCCCACCCGTGGATCGCAAACTGTGCCTTGCCTTTGGAAAACTATGCCATTATTGCAAAAGGAGAAACCATTTCTTTAAATGCTACTGTACCCGTGGGAATAGCTCGCTCCCAAGGCTGTCTGTGCACCTGTTAAAACATGAAGATTCTGATATCGAGTACCAAGAGCTACCTACACCTCCTAAAGTCGCTCTTCCCGAGCTTGAAGATAACAGTCATAACATACACTCCCTGGTTGCTTCCATAACAAGCAAGTCGGCCCTGAAGTCTCACTTCGTGTCAACAATACCATTACTGTTTCAAAGATCGACACGGAGCCAAATGCAACGTCATGTCATTATCCGAATTAACACGGATCAAAAATGCCGAACATATTGTAAACACTGCGGTCACTTTGTTAGCCTACGGGGGAGGGGAGGTGCACCCACTTGGAGAAGTTGAGCTGAACTGCCACCTATTGTCACAAGCTCACAAGCTGAACTTTTTCATTGTCTGTGGGAAAGTTGCAACTCTGCTTGGCATTAAATTGTGGCAGGATCTAGGACTGCTAACTTTCTGCTGTCCATCAAGTATGCTATCAAGTATCTCCTGCCGAGGGCTCCACCCCGCAGATATTTTCCCAGTACAAGGAACTATTTGACGATAAGCTTGGGAAGCTACCCATCAAATACAACATCAACACCAATGTAAATATCCTTCCTGTGGTACGAGCACCACACCACATTCCACATATGCGTGACAGAGTACACATCTGCAGAGCCAAAAGAGATGGGGGAGATATTGAACAATTTATTTTCTTCGGTGTTCACCAAGGAGAAGGATATTGAATTATGTGAGGTAAGGGAAACAAGTAGAGTAGCTATGGAAACTATGAGATTCAAAGAAGAGGAAGTACTGACACTTTTGAGAAATATAAAAGTGGATAAATCTCTAGGTCCGGACAGGATATTCCCTAGGACATTGAGGGAAGTTAGTGTAGAAATAGCAGGGGCTATGACAGAAATATTTTAAATGTCATTAGAAACGGGAATTGTGCCGGAGGATTGGCGTACTGCACATGTTGTTCCATTGTTTAAAAAGGGATCTAAGAGTAAACCTAGCAATTATAGACCTGTTAGTTTGACGTCAGTGGTGGGCAAATTAATGGAAAGGATAATTAGAGATAATATATATAAGCGTCTGGATAAACAGGGTCTGATTAGGAACAGTCAACATGGATTTGTGCCTGGAAGGTCATGTTTGACTAATCTTCTTGATTTTTTTTGAAGAGGTCACTCGGGAAATTGATGAGGGTAAATCAGTGGATGTTGTATATATGGACTTCAGTAAGGCCATTGACAAGGTTCCTCATGGAAGGTTGGTTAAGAAGGTTCAATGCTTGGGTATTAATGGCGGAGTAGCAAGATGGATTCAACAGTGGCTGAATGGGAGATGCCAGAGAGTAATGGTGGATGGTTGTTTGTCAGGTTGGAGGCCAGTGACTAGTGGGGTGCCACAGGGATCTGTGTTGGGTCCACTGTTGTTTGTCATGTACATCAATGATCTGGATGATGGTGTGGTAAATTGGATTAGTAAGTATGCAGATGATACTAAGATAGGTGGGGTTGTGGATAATGAAGTAGATTTTCAAAGTCTACAGAGAGATTTATGCCAGTTGGAAGAGTGGGCTGAAAGGTGGCAGATGGAGTTTAATGCTGATAAGTGTTAGGTGCTACATCTTGGCAGGACAAATCAAAATAGGACATACATGGTAAATGGTAGGGAATTGAAGAATGCAGGTGAACAGAGGGATCTGGGAATAACTGTGCACAGTTCCCTGAAAGTGGAATCTCATGTAGATAGGGTGGTAAAGAAAGCTTTTGGTGTGCTGGCCTTTATAAATCAGGGCATTGAGTATAGAAGTTGGGATGTAATGTTAATATTGTACAAGGCATTGGTGAGGCCAATTCTGTAGTATGGTGTACAATTTTGGTCGCCTAATTATAGGAAGGATGTCAACAAAATAGAGAGTACAGAGGAGATTTACTAGAATGTTGCCTGGGTTTCAGCAACTAAGTTACAGAGAAAGGTTGAACAAGTTAGGGCTTTATTCTTTGAAACGCAGAAGGTTAAGGGGGTACTTGATAGAGGTCTTTAAAATGCTGAGAGGGATAGACAGAGTTGACGTAGATAAGCTTTTCCCACTGAGAGTAGGGAAGATTCAAATAAGGGGACATGACTAGAGAATAAAGGGACTGAAGTTTAGGGGTAACATGATGGGGAACTTCTTTACTCAGAGAGTGGTAGCGGTGTGGAATGAGCTTCCAGTGAAGGTGGTGGAGGCAGGTTCGTTTTTATCATTTAAAAATAAATTGGATAGTTATATGGACGGGAAAGGAATGGAGGAGGGTTATGGTCTGAGCGCAGGTATATGGGACTAGGGGAGAATCCGTGTTCGGCACGGACTAGAAGCGTCGAGATGGCCTGTTTCCATGCTGTAATTGTTATATGGTTACAATGCGTTCCAGCGGATGGTGTCCCTGGGTGTCATTGCCACGGTTACCGACCCATCCGACCGGGTTTCCACGATGGTGGTTGCAACAAAGAAAAACAAAGAAGAAATCCGAATTTGTATCAACCCCAGAGACCTGAACACAGATCAAACAGCCACACTGCCTGATGCGCATGGTGGAGGAAGTTGCTGCTCAGCTAGGCAGTGCCTCTGTGTTTTCCGTTCTAGATGCCAAAAGTTCATTCTGGCAGAAACCACTGGACCCCGACTCATCCAATCTCACCCCGTTCAGGAACCCGTTTGGCCGTTACAAATTTCTGTGGATGCCAGCGAAGTATTCCAACGTACAATGGAACAATTATTTACGGGGTATCTTTGTGCCATCATTGTCCACAATATTCTCGTTGCTGGATGTGACATCGCTGAACATGATGCCAACTTGAAAAAAAAATACTGGACCGTGCAAAAGACATCCATCTCAAGCTCTCTGAAGTGCAGATTTCACATCAAGGAAGTCCATTATGTCGGACACGTATTCACCAGTGATGGCCTCAGACCTGACCTCTCCAAGACCATTGCCATCAACGAGATGCCATTTCCCACTGACGAGACAAGTTTGCAGAGAACCCTGGGAATGATTAACTACCTGGGAAAATTCATTCCCAACCTCAGTGAAATATCTGCCCCTCTACGACAACTGACTCACAAGGACACTGCATGGTCTTGGAACCCGCAACACCAGAAGGCTTTAGTAATCAATTAAATTACAATAGTCCAGTGCTCTTACCCTCGCTTATTTTGATTTCAATCTACCAGTGACACTCATGTGTGATGCCTCCCAATATGGACTTGGAGCTGCTTGCCCACAGACTTCTGCTGATCGAGACTGCAGATCTATGGCGTACACCTCCCATACCTTGTCTGAGACTGAACAGCTATATGCCCAGATCGAAAAGGAATTACTAGTCATGGTTTTTGCCTGCACAAAATTCAAGGACTTTATTTTTGGTAAGTCCTTGGTTGGTGAAACAGACCATTGGTCACCATTCTTAACAAACCCATTCATGCTGCTCCTGCTCGCCTGCAACGAATGATGATGCAGCTACAGAGTTTTGATTTTACCCTAGTCTACAAAAGGGGCAAGGAAATGCATCTGGCTGATACGCTATCAAGAGCCCCACGAACAACCTGCGAACAACAGCCGTCTGAAAACGACCAGTTCACAATAATGATGATGTCGTACGTACAGACAGAATGCCTAAGCAACCTGGCAGAGCACACAGCTGCAAATACAACTCTACGGCTACTGTCCTCAGTCATCCGGCATGGCTGGCCGGATAAACAGTATCGCAACCCACTTCCTATTCGCCCCATACTACCTGGTTCGTGACGAACTGGTACTGCATGATGGTGTCATAATCAAGGGTCACAAAGCAGTCATCCCAGCTGCTCTACAGGACAAATACTTTGATCCCATCCACAAGGGTCATCCCGGCATGGATGCAACATTACTACGTGCAAAGAGCATGTTTTATTGGCCCGGAATGGCCGGATTTGTGTGCGAGAAAGTTCAAGCCTGCGCCATCTGCAACAGCCTGATGCCACAGCAACAGAAGCAGCCCCTGCTCGCACACCCCATTCCTCCTCTGCCTTGGACCACGCTTGCCACTGACATATTCGAGTGGCGTGGCAAACAGCATCTGCTTCTCGTTGACTCGTATTCGGGCTGGTTCGAAATAGACCTGTTCCAAAGCATAACATCCGATGCAGTCATCCAAAAGCTGTCGCGCCATTGCGCAGCACACGGTGCCCCTGCACGTCTCTTGTCAGATAACGGCAGTCAGTTCACTAGCCAGTGTTTCAAGAACTTTGCTCAACGGTGGGATTTTCGCCATGTCGCCAGCAGTCCAGTATTCCCACAGTTAAACGGACTTGCAGAACGGGCTGTCCGGAGTGCCAAGCAATTAATGGAGCGCTCTCACCTTGCCAAATCCAATGTCTACCTGGACCTGCTCAACTTAAGAAACATCATTCGTGACCCAATATTGGGGTCTCCTGCCCAACTCCTGATGTCCCGACAGACCCGTGCTGCACTACCTGTGCCCCAACAACTGCTGTAACCGCAGGTTCGTTCACCACTTGCTGAACAGCCGAAATGCGATACCCAAAAGCAATTTTTCGATAAGTCCAGCAAACTACTTCGACTTCAAACCAAAAAGGGTTATGGCCGTTTGGGTTTCATCCACAGTCCCGCAAAAGAGCTGCGCTCATACCTGGTGAGTGCCGATAGAGGGATCTACAGACGCAACCATCAACATCACTTTCCTGTGAAGAAACCACGTCCTGCTGTCTCGTATTCTGATGCAATGCGTCAGATCTACCCATCCATTGACAGACTTTCTCTTCCCTCACGCCCTGCGGCTGTGGACCAACCCTTGGTTGTGTCTCCGGCTCCCTCACCACCACATTCAGTGCCCCGCTCGCCTGCCTCGCCGTGTTTGTCCCCCGGCTCGCCAGTGCTCCCGCTGTATGGGACCCCGGCAATCTCGCCAGTGAAGGGAAGATTTGCGGATCTGTACCATACGTGCGCGGGACGGGTTTGTAGGCCAACCCTTAGATACGGGGATTTTGTTTGAACCATCTGTACTTCCCTGCTTGCGTTATTAGCGTTTCGGTTACTGTATTAATCAGTAGGCACATTTTGCTAGGTCAGTACTGAAGTTAGTGCTGGGCAGCAGAGCAAATAACAACTGCCAGACAAACCTCCATGAGATTTGTCTACACACAAGGCAAATAAATTTAGCGTGTGCATGTGGTGTGGTGTACACGTGTGGACATGTGCAATCAATAGGTAACTGAGATTGGAAACACAAGCCCACTCTGAAATTGCAATTGAATCCCATGATAGTTCCCAACTATTTGAGATCACTGCTGAGCCCAGAAAAAGGTCCGATTTTTAATTCCCAGTTGCGGCCACAAAGCAGCTTGTGCTTCAAAGCTGCATTCCTGTTGGAGCTCAGCATGGGATAGGCAACGGGTTAAATGGGCCAACCGTACATTTCACACTCACTACAGAATTCTGTTTGAGTTCATAGCAAGAATTACACTCCCCTTGACTTGCATGGACACAAGGATGAGAAGCATTGGGGTATCTGTGGAGTTTTTTTTGCAACAGAAGACTGTGAAGGTCAAGTCAATGGATAATTTTATGGCAGAGATAGACAGATTATTGATTAGTACAGGTGTCAGGAGTAATGGGGAGAAGGCCGGAGAATGGGGTTGAGAGGGAAAGATAGATCAGACAATGGGGCAAATGGCCTAATTGTTCCCCTATCACATGAAAACGATTATATTGGTTTAATTTAAAAAAAAACCTCCTATATCCTTAATGGGCTTGTTAATTGGCAATCTCAATGTTTAAAGATGTTATGATGATTTTATAGTTTAAAAAAAAACTTGCGAAATGTTTTACATTTAAGTCTTGAGCTTTTGATTTTTAATGGTTAAATTAAATAAATATTTCCCTTAAGTTCTGAAATATTTCTGAATCTCTCAAGATCTCTCGTGGTTGTTTGAGTTGCTTTGTGTAAATTATTACAAAGTGTAATCAGGGAGACTAGAGACTCCAGTTGCCAGAAGTTAGTTCACCTTCTTAAACGGAAGGAGCAGACAATGTGAATCACGCAAATGTCACGAGGCTACTAACATCATGATTTATAGATTGCTTCCATAAAACTGAGTGCACACAATTAGAATTTTGACATCTTCTATTGGGAGGGATTTCACTTGATTAATATCCAGCTGTTTGTGACCATTGGGGTCAACTCCAGGTAACTGGGAGGCTGGGGGGAAAACAGCTGCTACTTTTTACCTTTACCTTCAGGCAAAATGCTGAACCTTGTTCAGCAGATTAACGGGATAATAATGCAAGAATCTTTATGAAGATGGACAATATCGTTTTTTCTAATCTTGCATGTTACTTCAGATGTGTTAAAATACGTTTTCAATCATGGGATTGTATGTTATCTCAGAGTCCTAGAAATAAATTGGAGGAAGTCAAGACAACACACTACCTATTAGTTTGTAATTAAAAATTGACATTTCTGAAGATTTAGTTGATGATATGTTTATCACACTTACATCACTGGTGGATACATTCTAGACTGGAATATTAATATCTATTATTAGCAAACTAAATCTTAAGAATATGAAAATCTGGAGAATGTAACTGTAAATATTGTAAGGGGCTACTTTCACTGTTATCATTTTCACTGCCAACCAATATAAGCAAATATGACAAAACCAGCTTCATGTATTATAAGCAAAACACTAAGTGCTCGAAGAACTGGACGAGTCAGGCAGCAGCTGCTGAGGGAATGACAGATGACGTTTTGAACTGGGCCATCTTTAAAGATAGGAATCCTCTTGATTTGAATCCCAACCAGAAACTTTGTCTCTTGAAGAAGGCTACTGCACAAAAACGTCACCTGTTCATTCCCCGCCTGACCCGCTGAGCTCTTCCAGCACTTTGTGTTTTGCTCACGTTTCCAGCAACTACAGTTTCTTGTGTCTCCTCTTTATGTATTGCAATCCTGTCCATGCTCCCGAATGGAAGATGCACAAAATTAAACAGAACAGTAGGACAAAAAAAAAAAGAATCAGCTCCATAAATTTGCAGCCTTTTCACTGCTTGATAAGAAGATATTTAATACGACTCAAAGACAAAAAATGTTGAAGAGTTTCACTTTGTGTAATGATTCCAATAGAGGTAGCAGAAAGGTATAGTGAAGATGAAGATTGCTAGGATACGTTTGCTAGGAAACATAAGATAAAGATAGAGACAATATTTTACATTCTTGAATATGTTTCAAGTAAATCCTTTCACTCAGAAAATAAATAATATAAAGACCCAAAGCAGCCATCTCGTTTACAGTGTTTAGGACGGAACTGCAGATATTGGTTTACACTAAGGTTGCCAACTGTCCCGCAATAGCCAGGACATCCCGTATATTGGGCTAAATTGGTTTGTCTCATACGGGACCACCCTTGTCCCATATTTGACTGCTTCTACTCGGGTCGAGGGGACTGTCGGGTCGGAGCGCCGCGCCTGTCCCCGTCTCACCCATCCCGACGTAGTGCAGCCTATGAGTTCATGCAATCGGATGGCCCCCATCGGTCGGCAGACTTTGCAGTTGCGACCTTCGCGGGCCACCACCCCTCCTACTCAGCTGCCGCCATCCGTTCTGTTGGATTTGTGTGCAGTCTTTGCGAGCGACCGCGGGCCAAAACTCTCAGCTGGCCCGCCGGCTGGGCTTTGTTGCGTCCCAGCACCCATGGCCACTCATCCGACCCAGCCACGCCCGAGTCGGACAACGAATTGCCGTCGGGAAATTTGTCCCCGATTTTGATCTTTTGTCCCTTATTTGGGAGTGAGAAATTTGGCAACCTTGGTTTACACTGAAGACACAAAATGCTGGAAAAACACAGCAGATCAGACAGCATATCTCTGGAAAAGGAATGGGTGACATTTCGGGTCCAGACCCGAAGAAGGACGGTTTTGAAGTCTTTGAAGGGTCTTGACTCGAAACGTCACCTATTCCTGCCTGACCCGCTGAGATACTCCAGCATTTTGTTCTCCATCTTGTTCAGAATGTTGATTGATGTTTTACTACGTCTCTCCAAATATTCTGAAAAACTCAACATGAAAACACAATCTGAAGGAGAGCTGAGAAATTCTGTTGATGAAAGATGGAAGGGCAGAGATAGTGGTGGTTTTGCCCTATTTGTCACACAGAGCAGAAGCACTGCCAGAGGACCAGAGAATTGCAAAGGTTAGATTCTAATTCAAACGCGGCAGGCAATTTCATGGCAGTGGTGAGAACACTTGAAGACAATAATCCTTGACAAAATTAATTGTCAGTTTGAAAAATAGACATCACTGAAAAGCAGTTCGTATAATTTTTTTTAAAGAGACAAAAACATGCTTGATTAGTTTGATTTTCTGCATGTAATCACAGAAAGGTTAGTTGACAAAGTGCAGCTGACATGCCTATCAATATTCAAAATACGTTTTATTAAAATATCAATTCATAAACTGGTTAGGAAAATGGAAATCTATTCAATTAAAGGGGCCTGACACAGTGCTGATAAAAAATTGGTAGCAGAGACCATGTCAAGAATAATGGTGCTGCTTTTTTTTTTTAAGTGGACAAATGTGTATACGTATAATGACTAGTGCTTTGGTTGATGAATATAATTAATCTGTACTAGAGAATATTGAGCATAATTACAAAGTATGGAGTTGAACCCATAAGGTGCTTGAAGTATGAAGGACAGATTTTAGAATATAAACAGATTGGTTACATTGGTACTAAAGTGGCAGGTGTCATATAAAATGGAAATGCGGGAAGTGTTACACTTCAGTTGGTAGAATAATGGGCCTGTCCCACTTCGGTGATTTTTCAGGCGACTGCTGTCGCCTGTCAAGTCGTAGCAGGTCGCTGAGAAACTGGCAACTGGAACGGCGACTGTCAGAGTGGAACCCACACACACACACCCACACACACACACACACATCACTTTCTTCACCAGCCAGTTATGCAGGCGGGGGTCAGAGCAAGCGGGGGAGCGCTGTCTGAGCGAAATTCACATGGTGTAAAGCCAATGTGATACAGACACACACCATGATGAACAGGAAGGTTGGCGCTGTAATTAAGATGGTGAAAGCACAGTGTACGGGAATGGCCACTTAAGTCCTTTAAAATAGGGGGGGGAGGGGAGGGGGAGAAAAGGTGGAGACAACTTTTAAGAAGCCAGATATACACGGCTGTGAAGCTGGGCGGACATTAACATTACCGGTCGGTTATCCTTAGTTCTGAAAACTACTGTTTATGGGGGATTTTTCCCAATGAGCTAATGAAATTCACCGGTTTGCACCGGCTACAACCTATGACCTTCTGGCGACCCACTACCACTGCACTGCGAATATGGCACGAGAATTCTCGCTACTCTACATGGCGGCTTCATTCTGGTCTCCGCTAATTTTTCCAACTTGTTCCGAGAATGCGGGAACTACTCACGACCATGAAGGTGATTCCCCGGCAACCACATGCGAGCATGTGGCGACCGCATAGTCTCCTGTAGTTGCCTAAGTAGGACAGGTCCATAAGGGGAAGGGCATACTAAACCCTGCCTATCTCTCTCTCTCATTTGACTTCCGTGAGATTCCTGAACCTGCATTAATAGTGTGTGTGAACCTGCCCCATTGTTTCCTCATTCTACCCAGCAAAGTGCTTTACTTCTTGTATTTCTATGTTAAGGAACTTCTGTCCCAACTAATTATATTCATTAACAAAAGCACCGTCTTAATACTTAGTTTAGTGATACAGGCCATTTGGCCCACCGAGTTTATGCCGGCCATCAACTACCCATTCACACTAGTTCTATGTTCTTCCATTCACACTAGTTCTATGTTCTTCTGCTTTCGCATCCACTCCCTATCTACTAGGGGCAATTTACAGAGGCCAATTGACCCACAAACTCACACGTCTTAGGGACGTTGGAGGAAACCAGAACACCTGGTCGCAGGGAGAACATGCAAACTCCACACAGAGAACACCCGAGGTCAGGATCGAACACGGGTCTCTGGCATTGCGAGGTAGCAGCACTATCTGGACCACTTTGCCGTCCTAATATTTATACATGTTTGTCCAATCAAAAAATGCAACTACTAGTTTCTCTCTGAGCAGATTATTTATATATCAACACTGTTATTCATGCCGTCAGAAAGAATTTTACCGACCTTATAAAGGACGTTGAAGCCTAGAAGAAGAAGATTTATCAGAATGTTGGCAGTATTTAGGTCAATAGATATGATAAAGGATTACCAAAAAAAAACAATTGGATTATTTTCTTTGCAGCAAAGAAAATTAAATCTTAGATTTATTGCATTAGAATTTAGGATGGAGGTTTAAAAAAAAAAGCCATCTGAAATATATATACTGTATCAACAAACATAATGCGAATTTTGAAGAAAGGAAAGTGCTCAAATAATAGAGAGCAAAGCTGTCAAGTTGATCACGTAGTAGTGGCTAAAGCAGCATAATTGGCAAGTGGTCATCAACCAGATGCAGAGAAAGTCTTGTTTTCTTTGGTTGCAATAGAGATTAACCACAACGTCATTCAGTTTGAAAAGTCATATGGAAGCAGTCAGTTTTTGTTAGTTTAAGAGCAGAAATGATGACAGCTTACTTTACTCTTTGCTCAGCCTAAAAATAGCACATAACTTATTCGACATTGTGAATCTGTAGAATTCTTTGCCACAGAAGGCTGCGGAGGCCAAGTTAGTGGATATTTTTACATCAGAGATAGGTTCGTGATTAGTGCAGGTGTCAGAGGTTATGGATAGATGGCAGAAGAATGGGGTTAGGAGGGAGAGATAGATCAGCTATGATTGAATGGGGTAGTAGACTTGATGGGCCGAATTGCCTAATTCTACTCCTATTCCCTATGCCCTATGACCTTATGACGATCCTTCAGTGCTTTGGAATCTATAAGAACCTTCAGTAAGATTATATTTATAATCTTAGATAAATAACTGTTACATTTTAAAATGTCACCATACCAGTAGGTATATTCATGCAATGGATGAAGACAGTATTAAGCTGGATTACCAGAAAATATTATGCAGGAAACTGAATGGTTTCAAAGAATAGGAAACTTCACAATATTACAATTAAAATTTAAAAAAAACTGTAATCACAAGAAAGCGGTCAAGAATTTTACTGAACAAAAGAGTTCATAAAAACTGGCAACTGAGCTTCAAGACAAGTTCCCAAGGTTAAACCTGTTATGAGGTTAAACATCAGTCACACTGAAATTGGATGAGAGTCACAAATCATCCAGAGTAACAGATGTTGACCCTGAAGTCATAACGTACAGAGGCACAGTGAATGAGTCCCTACGTTTTAATCCGAGTGAAAGTGATGTCAGCTATCAATCCATTGTTTCTCCATAACCCATAAGTTAATTTTATAATGAATATGATGCCATGGCATTTATTAAAGAAACTGGGTTCAAACAGATTAATTGTTTGAAAGTCAGACCAGTCTATCCTTCTAACTTGCCCGGGTATGTGCTGGTCATAGAGCAAGTCCCAACAAGTATTGAAATATTCAGTGGAACTATAAACTCTAAAAAACATACTATTATAAAACAGAAATACTCAGCACATCAGGTGGGCATCCATAAATAGCATGGATGCCAAATCTAAATTTCCTCTCAAAGATCATCAAACCAGTGTATAAAAATAATTATGTCCTTTAAAAATGTTCCTCAGTAGGCCTAGCTTACTATTCATAGTAGGATTTGTTTACTTGCCTTCCAAGATGATTCTGGGGATTTACAATGCATTCATGGATATTAATAAATATGGCTGAAAATATGACATTATTTTATTTGGCCCAGACATAGAAACATGAGCTGCAAAAACTGGATGCAGCTTTCTTTGGACAACACATGTCCTAATCTGGTCAGAATTTCAATTACATTGCACAAGCAAGCCAGAAGCGTAAACATTTGGCTGAAGGCTATGTTGATACTCGTGCAATGTTGATTTATTGCTTGGCAAACAGCTTGTAAACATACTTGATGTAGCAGTGAAGACCATGTAAAGCAAGTTTGCATATCTGGAAGACTGTCCACTAATGTTATTAAAAAGAAACTTCAAATACTTACAGGTTTATAGGGCTCAGGATTACAGAGCTGAACTGAGAACGAGTCAATTCTGAATGAGACCCCAGAAGTGGGCTGAACTTATTTTCAAATTTGAAGTGAAAGCAGAGTTGTAGTGTGGCATGCTCACCAACTTTGGAGGCTTTAGTCATATTATTTCTGAGCTAACTGCACAACTATGAACAGGACCTATGGTAAACTCTGAGGTGTTCAGATGTAGTGGACCTGTCCAACCCCTGTTCTCCACACCTGGCATATCTAGCAGCAAAGTCCTGCCCCTTCCATCTCATGAGTGAATTCATCTCCATCATCATGAATGCGGCCTACAAACAGCCCCAGGCAGACATTTGTCTAGACCTGGAAGAGCTGCACACCATGGTCAACAAACATTGGATGCCTTTTTCCACGAAAACTGGGGACTTTAACAAGGCGTCACATACCAACTACCACCAGCACGTGTACTGCTGCACTAGATGATCAAACATCCTCAACCACTGATATTCCAACAAAGATGGCCATCGCTCCATCCCTCGCTCTCACTTTGGGGAAACTGACCACCTGGTTGTGTTCCTACTTCCTAAATAAATCGATTGAAAAGCATAGGTCTAGTGGCAAGGGCCGTACAGAGCTGGTCAGGAGAGGCAGAGGAACAACACCATGACTGCTTTGAGTCGTGGACTTGGCAATCTTCAAGGACTTGGCAACAGATTTGAACAAAATAAATATGCCATGTTTGTTACCGACTTCATAACTGAAATGTGTGGAGCGGGTGTTTCTACCAAAACCATCACAGTGCTTCCATCCGGAAACCTTGGATGAACCAGGAGGTCTGCAATCTAATGAGGACCAGATCTTGGGCATTCAAGTCTGATGACACAGGTTCACATAGGAAATCCAGGTACGATCTTGAAAAGGCCTTCAGAAAGACAAGGAGACACTCTTGCATGAAATTGGAGGACGAGACACTTCAAAAGGAAGAACATAAAGATACCATGTGCCTTCTCCGGCCCTCATATCCGAAGAGCATGGTAATCTCATTCACTGTGGCTGATATCAGAAGCTCTTTTATGAGGATGAACCCTCAGAGTGTGTCTGGACCTAATGGTGTACATGGCTGCATTCTTAAAACTCTTTGCACGACTGAAATAGCCAGAGGCAGTTCCAGTGCCATCTATAAATTCGCCGATGAGACCACCGGAGTTTGACTGAATGGTGCCAGAACAACAACCTTACTCTCATCATCAGCATGACTGTTGACTCAGGAAAGGACAAGTTGAAGATCTACAAAGCCATCTTTATCGAGAGGTTAGCGGTGGAAACGGGCAACAATTTCATGTTCCTGGGCATGTTTATATCTGAAGATCTGTCCTGGACCCAACACATTGATACAACCATAAATAAAGCCCATCATTAGGAGGTGCTGTCTAAAAAGGTAGCCAGTATCAAGAAAGACCTACACCATGCTGGGTCTCATTCACTCCTATCATCAGGAAAAAGGTGCAGGAGCCTGCAAACAGTGACCACAGTTTGTCACAGTTGACCACAACCATCAGGCTCTTGAACACTATACAATACTAATTAAACTATGAAGTATGGACTCTTTTGGGTGTGCTTTAGACTTTGGGGGGGGCGTGCACTAATATTAGAGCTATTATTGTTTGGATTTTTTAAATATTATACATTATCTATGTGTATTGTATTTATAGGCCTGTTATGCTGCTGCAAGCACGAATCTCATTGTTCTGATGTCAGTACAAATGACAGTTAAACACTCTAGACTCAATTGCTATATAACTCAATAACAACTCAGAACGAGATTAGAACAAACACGCACACATTCAAATAATTTGGCTGCACACCTCTTTGCCAGGCTTTGGCCTGCCTTTGCTCGATATTCAGTACAGGAGGCCAATGGATGCAAAAACTCAAAAAGCAGCAGCCCTGAATTAAGCATTTCCCCGAGTTCATAAAGACATTAGGACTGTGGGGCTCAACTGACTGGCAGAAGTCTTTGTTAGCATACAAGCTACTGGCAAAGAACCAAAACAAGGAACAGAATTCCAGGCCTGCAGTAAATGGGCAGATAACGCAGAAAGTTGCTGGCCAATATCATTCCTCAGTTCCCATTCTAAACTCCTCCTACAAAGGATCATACTTCAGCTCGATCCCAAAGGAGTGAGTTGGCTTTAGAACTGTTGTGAACAGATGCTGACAAGTCTTGCTGATGCCAGATTTTCTACACAAATTTAAAGCAGCTGCAGCAGACATTGATC
This sequence comes from Leucoraja erinaceus, assembly GCF_028641065.1. NCBI lineage: Eukaryota > Metazoa > Chordata > Chondrichthyes > Rajiformes > Rajidae > Leucoraja > Leucoraja erinaceus. The sequence continues at coordinate 21,408,377 of NC_073379.1, read as the reverse complement.
TTTTCTCTGGTTTCAATACTGTTTGGTAGAAAGGATGTAAACTATCCAAGTCTCTTGGCTGTTAAGCTTTCATCAAATTCATTACCAACCTGCTGAATGACCAAGAGGTCTGGCGGGCAAAACAAGTTGCAGAATGAAATTTGAAAAACAGATTGCCACGGGATATTGTCCTGGCACTTCACTTTTAATCTTCACAGCAGTCATGTTCCTGTACTCAGAGGATACAAATTTAACTTTGATAATAAAACACTTAGTGCAGAAGTACTCAGCAGCTCAGGCAAAATCACAGGAAGGAATGGGTAGGTGACATTTTAAGGTCATAAGGCTATAATGGATAGCAGTAGAATTAGGTCATTCGGCCCATCGTCTATTACGCTATTCAATCATGGTTGATCTATCTCTCCCTCCTAACCCCACTCTCCTTCCTTCTCCCCATAACCTCCGACACATGTACTAATCAAGAATCTATCTATCTCCGCCTTAAAAATATCCACTAACTTGGCCTACACAGCCTTCTGTGGCAAAGAATTCCACAGATTCACCATCCTCTGACTAAGTAAAAGAACATCCTTTAATTCTGATAAATCCTTTAACCTCTAATCCTAAACTCTCCCACTAGTGGAAACATCCTCTCCACCTCCACTATATCCAAGCTTTTCACTATTCTGTACGTTTCAATGAGGTCTCCCCTCATTCTTCTAAACTCTAGCGAGTACAGGCCCAATGCCGACAAGCAGTCATTATAGGTTAACAGACTCATTTCTGGGATCATTCTTGTAAACCTCCTCTGGACCCTCTCCAGAGGCAGCACATCCTTCCTCAGATATGGTGCCCACAAATAGTCCAAATGTGGCCTTACCAGCACCTTATAGAGCCTCGAGATTACATACCTATTTTTGTATACAAGCCCTCTTGAAATAAATGCTAGCATCGAGTTTGCTTTCTTTATTACTGATTTGACTTGCGGAGTAACTTTTTGGGAAATCCTGCATTAGCACACCCATGTCCCTTTGCATCTCCAATTTCTGGATTCTCACCCTATTTAGAAAAATGTCTACGTCTCTACGCCCAATACCAAAATACATGACTCCACACTTTGCTATTACTATATTCCATCTCCAACTTCTCTAACCACTCTCCCAACCTGTCCAAGTCCTTCTGCAGAGTCCCTGCTTCTCTACACTACCTGCCCCTCCACCTATTTTCGTATTATCTGCAAACTTTGCCACAAAGCCTTCAATCCCCTCGTCCAAATCGTTAACATACAATGTGAAGAGAAGCGGCCTTGTGGAACTCCGCTAGTCACTGGCAGCCAACTAGGAAAAGCCTCCTTTATTGCCACTCTATCTTCTGCCAGCCAGCCAACCTGCTATCCATGCTAGTATCTGCCCTTTGATACCGTGGGCTCTCATCTTCCTTAGCGGCCTAATATGTGGCACCTTATCAAAGGCTTTCCAAAAAAGTAAATAACATCTACTGACTCTCCTTTGTCTGTCCTACTATTTATTTCTTCAAAGAATTCCAGCAAAATTTGTCAATCAAGAAGCCATGTTGACTGAGCTTCACAAAGCAATGCTTAAATTCAAAGTCATGCTGACTTTGGCCTATTTTATTCAGAAAGGTCCCGACCCAAAATGCCTTTAATAGAACATGGAACAGTACAGCACAGGAACAGGATCTCCGGGCCACAACAACCACATCAAACAGGATGATTAAGTTTGTTATTGTCATGTGTACCGAGCTACAGTGAAAGGCAATGTTTTGCATGCAATCCAATCAAATTGGATAATATACATAAATACAATCAAGCCAACGAAACTCGGGTAGAAAGAATGAAAAGATACTGACAATTAGAAATGATGCTAGATTTACAGTTTGAAAAGAGACTCTGTGATTATATCAGATGATTTTGATGTATTTATGTAGACGGGCTGATTTGGAATAGTCAGCATGGTTTTGTATGTGGAAGATTGCGTCTCACAAATGTGATTGATTTTTTTGTGAAGGTGAAACCGAAAAGGTGAATGAAGGCAGAACTGTAGACGTTGTCTATATGGATTTCAGCAAGGCATTTGATAAGGTTCCACAAAGTACGCTGTTCCGGAAGTTTAGATCGCATGGGATCTAGGGAAAGCTGGATAGTAAATTGGCTTCATGGAAATTCATTTCACTGCACCTTCAGGTGCATGTGACGAATAAAATTGACTTTGGCTTGGAGAGAAGCAGAGGGTGATGGTGGAAGGATGTTTTTCAGACTGGAGGCCTGTGAAAAGTTGTGTGCCTCAGGTGGTCTGCCCATTACTATTTGTGGTCAAATCAACAATTTGGATGCAAATGTACAGGCCAGGATCAGTAAATTTGCAGATGACACTAAAGTGAGTGGTATTGTAGACAGCAAAGATGGCTATCAAAGATTATAGCAGGATTCTGATTAGTTGGACAAATTCTTCCTTATGATATTTCTCAATACAGTTTTAAAATAAAGATAACAATTTAGTCACATTAGGCAAGACATTCAGCTGTGAGCAACACATAACAAACACCATCAACAAATTCATTGCTGGAGGAACTCAGTTGGTCAGTGAGCAGCTGTGAAGGAAAATGGACAGGCACCATTTAGGGTTGGGTCTGAAGAAGGGTCCTGACCTGAAATGGCATATTTCTATTTCCTCCACAGATGTTTCCTGCCCTGCTCAAGCATTTTTCTATTTGCATCTAAGATGTCTTTAGCAATAGAAATTACAATAATGATCCCATCTCCACCCAGGTAATGTTCTGCAGCACATGTTGCTTCCACAATATAATGACATTGTCCGTTACCAATACACTAAAGATCAGCTCTTACCACAAATCATTTGGCATCTATGCTAAAGATTTGGAGGAGGCTGCAGGAAGTACAGCACCCAGTTTTGCTGAAGATATGAAACCAGATGGGAAGGCATTCTGCGATGAGGAAATTTGGACACTTCAACAGGATAGAGTTAGGTTGTGCGACTGTGTGAAAACTTGGCAAACGGACTTGAATGTGGCAAAGAATGAAGCAATGCATTTCAGTAGGAGGAATGTAAAATATGATAATTATTAAATTGTGACTATTATCTAAATGGGGAGAGATTGCAAATGTTAAATGAGGAGCTATTTACTAGATGAAGAGGTGGCAATTTAAAATTGATATAGATGGGAATTTCCTTCTGTGGTGGAAAAAGAATTTCTGGAATTCTCTACCTCAAGTGTTGTGGTTAGTTTACTGGAAGTAATTAAGGTAGATACATTTTTGAATTGAGGTATTTGGTGAGTTGGTTGAGGCATTAAGGCAAGGGGCATAACATCCATGATCATATTAAATGACAGGGCTAGTTTCACTATGACTGACTTTGAAGTGACCCACTCCAAGTGAGCTCTTGATTCCTTGATTAGTACAGATGTCAGAGGTTATGGGGAGAAGGCAGGAGAATGGGGTTAGGAAGGGGAGATAGACCAGCCATGATTGAATGGCGGAGTAGACTTGATGGGCCGAATGGCCTAATTCTATGCCTATCCCTTATGACCTTTTGACCTACTTCATGTGACCTACTCCAGTTCCTGGTTTCTTGTGCTATACTATAGTACATATCTATATAATGGAAATTGATCAATTTCCTAGCATATGTTTAAGAGGGAACTGCAGATGCTGGAGAATCGAAGGTTACACAGAAAAGCTGGAGAAACTCAGCGGGTGCAGCAGCATCTATGGAGCGAAGGAAATAGTGTTTAAGAGGGAGCATATGTGTTGGGCATTTACACCAGCTTAGCATTCTATCATCGTACACCGATCCAAAGTTTGAAACTATCCCTGAAAATTTACGCAAGTGGTTGATAGCAACTTTAGGATTTTTGTGCTCGTATGAATTCCTCATATTACTGTCAGTTACACAAGGATGTGTTAATAATTACGCTGATATCCCTCTGCAGAATCTGAGTCATTAATTCAGAAGATAACATTTTAATTGTGAATTGCCTCTGGCAATCCATTGTCGATGAGCAATGTCTTCACTTTGTCTTTAACCACTGACATATTCACCATGTACTGCTGTTCAACTACCTGCTGTGAATACATTAAAATAATAGGCAGCCTACTATGAAATAAAATCCCTGACAAGTGAATTCTTCAAAACACTGGAGATCGCAAAGATATCATTAAATCTCTATAAGATAACAAGCCAGTACACTTCAATCACTTCTGATGAGCACTGTGCCCGATGGAAAATTCTTCAAGCTGCATATGGTCAGAATGTGCTGATGTGGTTGAAAGATTTTTACTAACATTTGTGAAGGCAGCCTGACAGTAAGGCAACTAATATATATATATATAAAATATATATATATATAATATAAATTATATATATAGGAGACAATCAGAATCTGGGGCTAATTTTAATGCTGGGTCTTCAGTCAAGAGATCAGAGAAGCATCAGGTCTTTGGCAATGATGCCAAAGATGAGAGGGCCTACCGGGAGGAGGTGGCTGATCTAGCACTCTGGTGCCAGGAGAACAGCCTCCTCTTGAACATCAAAAAAACGAAGGAGATGATCATGGACTTTAGGAGGGCACATCATCCGAGGACGTACACTCCATTGAGTATAAATGGGGATCCTATGGATAGGGTGAACTGTTTTAAATATCTGGGAGTCCACATCTCTGAGGATATGACATGGTCATCACACGCCTCAGCACTGGTGAGTAAGGCAAGGCAGCGCCTTTACCACCTCAGGCAATTGAGGAAATTCAGAGTATCTCCGAGGATCCTCCAGTGCTTCTACGCAGCGGTGGTGGAAAGCATCTTGTCCGGGAACATTACCATCTGGTTCGGGAATTGCTCTGCCAAGGACAAGAAAGCTCTGCAGAGAGTAGTGCGTTCAGCCGAACGCACTATGGGAACTTCACTCACCCCCCTGCAGGAACTATATAACAGGAGGTGCAACTCCAGAGCAAACAAAATCATGAGAGACCTCTTCCACCCCTGCAACGGACTGTTCCAGCCACTACTGTCAGGCAAACGCCTCCGTTGCCATGCAGTGAGAACGGAGAGGTTGAGAAGGAATTTCTTCAGAGAGGCAATTCGGACTGTAAACGCCTTTCTCACCAGGGACTAACTGTACAGAACGTTTTTTCCTTCTATTATTTATTATGTAAAATAATATGTGTGTTATGATTGTGTTTTATAATTTGTTTGGTTGTTTTTTTGTTCCGCGAGCATTGCCACTTTCATTTCACTGCACATCTCGTATGTGTATGTGACAAATAAACTTGACTTGACTTGACTTGATTCACCTAACACCAGAATGGCCAAACTAGTTTAGTAACAAACACCAAGGACTGATGGAGAACAAAATATAGACAAACCCAGATATTGTTCTCCTACACAGGCTCAGCGATCCTCTACTCAACTGATCATTTTTCTCCCCACACTCCTTGTTCTGTACAGTATTTCACCAGAAAAAATATTGATGCAATTAATGTGCAGAGTCACCAATAGTATTGACTGCCTAAATGTAAATAATTAAAAGTTTCAGAGAAATAATACAAGGATAATCCAGCAAGAGGGGGGACAGCCATGAGGAGGAGGGGGGGAGGGGGGGGGGGGGGGGGGGTAACAAAGGAGGACCGGGGGGGGTAACAATAGAGGAGTTGGGGGGGGGGGGGGGGGGGGGGGGGTGAGGGGAAGGGGGGGGGAGGTTTACTGCCTTGGGGCAGCAGAAAAAAAAGGAGGACGGCACAGGACACTTTGTAACTTTGTCGATGCCCTTTATGTGGCGACTATTTGCATACCTTGGGTATGCATGCAAAGAATTTCACAGTGAGTTGCTACATGTGCCAATAAAATATTCATTCATATTTCAATTACTGATAAAAAAAATTGAGAGAAATTCTGTTTTCATTAAAGCTACAGCCTGCCGACAATCAATAGCAGGACAAAGTGCTGGAGTAACTCAGCAGGTCAGACATAACTCAGGCAGTTGTTCACAAATGGCAAATTTTAACAATGATGGCTACCAGAGCTGGACTGAAACTGTTACAACAGAATATTAGTGTGTAGCAGGCACACACTTGGTAACATATGAATGTTATACAGATGTCTCCAAATCAAAAGCAAGCTTGTATATCAAGTAAGTTGGTGCAGAAATATATGTACAATAAGAAAGATCCTTGCAAAGTATTTGAACTAGTCACGATGCTCAGATACCAGTGTCTTGGTTCAGTAAATCATGTGCCAATGGCTGCATGTATTTGCCCCAGTGTTTAACTTCATTAGTAAATTATAGCCAATTATTAATGGTGAAGTCACTTACTTCAGCGAAAGCGAGTAATCATTTTTGCTGCTTTGACTATTTCGGATGAGATAACTACACTCTTTACACAATCGTAAAAGGTTTTCTGCATCTATTCGGCTAATGGCTCCATGATACCACCTGCAAATGGAAAGCAAAGAGAAACAAAAACATTAAAGCAACAACCCTTTTAGAATAGATCTCAGTGAATGCACAAAATTATAGTTCATTATAGATTAACAAAAGATCAGCATTTTTCCCCCATTTCCAAGAATAATTCAGATGAACATTAATATCACCTTTCTGATTTTTTTAATTGGTAAGTTACGGCAGACAGTGAAATATCAAATTAAGCACATTCTCAATGTGTGCACATAATCATTGACAAAACTGATCTGTAATATCTATACTTTATTTTTTCCCAATTTAAAGTCCATTGCTTAAGAGCAGCTTCATATTTGCCATATTATTAATAACTTGTTTATTTTTATAAGTCCATTTTAAAGTATTTATGGATAGAAAATATAGAGCTATCTGGAGACATTACGACAAAAAAAAAAAACTAGATCGGAGGCAGGCATTAATGAATGACAAAGTGGAGTACTGTGCGGACCTATATGACAAACATTTCCGTGTTTAGGGCCCAGGCGGAGGAAGATTAGCCAAATAAGAAATGAACCTGGAACACAGTGCCAAAAAAATACTGACCCGAATCCCTGACCTACAATGTCATTTGTCCATTCCCACCACAGATGTTGACTGACTCGCCAAGTTTCCCAGCACTTTGTTCTTTGCTCAAGATTTCAGCAGCTGCAGTGTCTTGCCTCTCAAGTTTAACAACTTGCCATGCCAACTTCCTTTGTTTTCATCCATTCATGAAAATGGGTGTCACTGTCAAGGCAACATTTAATCCCTGTCTTTAGCTGTTTATGAATGGCTTGTAATGCTATTTCAGAGGTGAGTCAAATGTCAATCACAACAATATGGCCTACTCACATGCCCAGAAAAGGTAAAGGAAACAGATTTTCTTCCCTGAAGAACAATGATGGGCTGAATTCCACTGGCAGCATCACAAATAATTATCCAACCTGAAATAAATTATGACTTCACATTCCTTATTGACTGTGTGAATCTGTATATCTCCAGATCATTATTCCAGGTCTCTAGATGACTAATTTGGCAATTTAACTACTATGGAATTGAACCTTTTGCACGTAGCATTTGAGAGAGAGAAAAGGGAGCATTACGGACCACGATTTGAAACAAGCTGATAAGCTAACTTTGGAGAGATGAGGCAAACAATACTCACAGTTGACGAGGTAGAAGTACAGAGAGCTAAATGGAGACACAAGAGACTGTAGGTGTGAGAATCTTGAGCAAAAAATAAAGTGCTAGAGAAACTCAGCAGGTACAGGTTGCTAAAGGAATGGATAGTGATGATCAAGCAACTGGCAAGTTACCACGGGTCTTGTATTCTGCCAAATATTTGATCTTGGCAAAAAAAACTTTACTTAATCAAAGCAAGAGAGAAAAATAATATATATACATATATTTAAAAAAAGGCTTCATGTCAAGGAAAGGATGAATAGAGGGACAAGGAATTGCAGATATAGGAATCTTGTGCAAAGCACAATGCTGGAGGAACTCAGCCTGTCAGGCAGCATCTGTGGAGGGTTAGTTTATTTTATTGTCACGTGTACCGAGGTACAGTGAAAACCTATGTTTGCGTGCTATCCAGTCACAGAAAGGTAATGCATGATTAATAAATCATGAGGGAATCAATAGGCAAAGTTTCAGGTCGGGACCCTTCTTCAGATTGACGTGTGAAATGAGATATGAAAAGTTTAGGACTACAAAGTGAGAGGAGTAGGATATTCATGGGGTGCTTCTCCTCTGACTCATCCTGGTTTACCTCAGGTTGGGTGCAATCAAAATGTCCTTCAGGCACTGCTCTTACTTGCTCCCGTTGCTTATCCCATTGTCCCCAATTATCCCATTGAGTCCCATCTTTTCCCTAATCATTACTCTTTATGGCCTTCTTCCCATTCTTTGATCATCAGAGACCACCATCATGAACACCGGGGTCCCACAGGGATGTGTGCTGAGCCCTCTGTTGTTCACGCTGATGACTCATGACTGTAGTGCCAAACACAATTCGAACCACATCATCAAGTTCGCAGATGACACTACAGTGGTGGGCCTCATCAGCCACGATGACGATTCAGCCTACAGAGAGGAGGTTCAACAACTCATCAACTGGTGTGATATCAATAACCTTCAACTCAATGTCGATAAAACAAAAGAAATAACTGTGGACTTCAGGAATAAACAGACAGCACACACCCCACTCACCATCAATGGCAGTGCAGTGGAGTCTGTGAAAAGCACCAAGTTCCTGGGAGTGCACGTCACAGATGATCAGACATGGTCCATCAACACCATCTCCCTAGTCAAGAAGGCACAGCAACGCCTCCACTTCCTTCGACGGATGAGGAGAGCTGACCTCCCCCCTTCTGCCCTCACAACTTTTTACAGGGGTGCCATTGAGAGCATTCTTACCAGCAGTCTCTCAGTCTGGTATGGCAGTTGCTCTGCTGCTGACCAGAAGGCCCTACAGAGAGTGGTGAGGACAGCGGAGAAGATCACCAGATCACCCCAACCAGCAATCCAGGACCTATACCCTTCTCGCTGTCGCAAGAGAGCAACCAATATTATCAAAGACACCACCCACCCAGCACACAAACTGTTCACCCTCCTACCTTCCGGTAAGCGCTACCGCAGCATGCGGAGCAAAACCACCAGATTCAAAAACAGCTTCTTCCCTCAGGCCATCAGACTACTCAACACACTTAAGAAAATTCCATGAACAGTACCCAAACAAAGACAAACAAACTGTGAAAATAACTTTGGCTCAATGTCTCCAGTACAAAATTTGCACTTTTTCTATATTGCACCTTTCATTGTTGCACCCTTTTTAAAATACCTCAAAGTTTTTGCTACATTTTGGCATACTGTGCATATTTTAATATTTTAAATAATGTATGTCTATTGTCTATTTTTATTGGTATGTTGTCTGTCTGTGTTTTTAATATTACTTGCACATTTGGAGTATAGGGAAACGTAATTTCGATCCTCTGTGTAACTACTGTTGCATAATTGAATTGACAATAAAGTTTACTTTGAACTTTGAACTTCCTAACAAAATGATTACACACCGTGAATGTCTTCTGCTCACACTCTAATCTCCTCATCATTATACTTTTGTGGGAGATTGCTGATCCAGAATATTCATCAAAGGAGGTTTGTGCCCAAATGTTTGCACATGGTTAGCCCAGAATGCCTAGTGCTATTACAAATGATACTTTTAGAATTGTTTGCATTAAATAATGAATCCTTGTGATTTCACATCAAACTGACACACCAATATAACGTCTTACAGAAATTATATTCAGGAACTGATGAGATTGCATTTGGGAGTTGTTGTAGATGTCTGCTCCTGTAATCTAAAGAAGGATGTACCTTGGTACAGGGAGTGAAACAAAGGTTTGCCAATGAAGAGGAGATTGTTGTGCAAGAAGAGATGAAGTAAACTTGGCCTAAATTCTCTGAATTTAGTAGAACAATACATTTCTTCTAAACATTAATAATATTCTTTCAGGGTTTGGTACGGTAGATGAAATGAGGTTTCCTTTGGCTGGACCGTGCAGAACCTAAGTTCACAGTCTCAAAACGGGTGAGCTATTTGGACTGAGAATTTATCTCAACGAAAGGGTAATAATCTTTGAAATCCTCCACTCATGAAGGCTATGGAGGCAGAGTTATATTCAAAACAGAGATTGATAGAATTTGGATTTTAAGGGAATTAATGAGCTGGTAGAAAATAATGACAGAGACTAATGGACTGCTTTTGTTTCTTAAGCTTTTATTTGCTTAGTGGTAAACGACTAGGGAGTGTTGATGTTCAAAGGAACCTGGATGTGCTTGTACATTAACAGTGAAAGCAGCACAGTATGCAGGCAAAGCAAGAAATCAGAAGGGCAAATGGTATGTTAGCCTTTATTGGATGAGGATGTTTATTGCAATTGAAAAGGGCTTTGATGAGCATATACCTGGTCTATGGCATACAATCTTGTCATCCTTACTGGAGAAAAGATGTACTTGGCAAGTGGGAATGCAGTGAAGATTCATCAGATGGGTTCCAGGAATTTGTAGGAAGGAACTGCAGATCCTGGTTTACAGCAAAGATAGACACAAAATGCTGGAGTAACAGCAGAGCAGGCAGCATCTCTGGAGAGAAGGAATAGGTGACGTTTCGTGTCGTGACCCTTCTTCAGAATGAGACTCAGGGGAGAGAGAGACATGGAGATAAGGAGGTGTAATGTGTGTAAACGATACATCAAAGGAGATGGAGGAACATTGTCGTAGAGCTGGAGGGCAGAAGGAATCACAGAGGGGGAGCAGCTAGAGATGATGTTGCAGATCTCTCGTCGAATAGAGGAGGAGAACTTCTTCAAAATAGGCATACCTTGAGGAGATTTCTAGGAATGGCAGGTTTGCTGTCTGAGAAGAGATTGTGTATGCTGGGACTGTATTTTTTAGAGTTTAGAAAGACTAGGGAAAATCTCATCAGAATTAACGAAAATCTTCCGGGATTGACAGATTTGATGAAGGGAGGACGTTTTCCCCGTAGAAAATAGGACGAGGGATCACAGTTTACAAATAAGAAGCAGTTTGTTCAACATGAGGAGAAATTCCTTCACCAAGTAGAGGCAGGAAACATGTTCCCGATGTTGGGCGAGTCCAGAATCAGGGGCCACAGTTTAAGAATAAGGAGTAAGCCATTTAGAACGGAGATGAGGAAATACTTTTTCACATACAGAGTTTTGAGTCTGTGGAATTCTCTGCCTCAAAGGGCGATGGAGGCCATTCTCTGGATGCTTTCACGAGAGTTAGACAGAGCTCTTAAAGATAGCGAAGTCAAGGGATATGGGGAGAAGGCAGGAATGATTGTGGGTTGTGGATGATCAGCCATGATCACATTGAATGGCAGTGCTGGCTCGAAGGGCCAAATGGCCTATTCCTGCACTTTTGTCTATTGTGAAAACTTGAGTTCTGTACCCAGGGAAGCTTTGAAAGCTTGGTCATATTAATTCAAAACAGAGATTGATAGATGTCTGGGCATTAAGGGAATCAAGGATTATGGCAAGAGTGCTGGAAAATGGCACTGAGTGGGATGATTAGCCATCGTCTTGATGAATGGCAGCTGGCTCAAGTGTCACATTCTTATGAAAACACACATTGATCTATTTTTAGCTTGTTGAGTATAAATTAATATTGACAGGTATTTATAAGCAGACTCTAATGGTAGATGGAGCTGAGAGACATTCCAGAAAAGCAGAAAATAACCTTGTAAAATTTTACAACTATGATTACTTACAGATATGGATATATGAAAATCAGAACAACATTGATAGCATGAATGTATTTTGAAATAATTTGTAATTGTTCATAACAATGTTATTGATTCAAATATCAATATGAATTCCAATTTCCTTCCAAAGTCAAAGCATTGATTAATCCTTTGCAACATAATACAGAACAGTATGGAAGGACGCATTGGACTGTTTAGAGCACAAAAGAACAAAACAATGACTTACACTTGCTTCTCAAGTGGAGTGTTTGGGTCTATTCTCTCTCCTGCAATCTCACTGAACTCTGGAACGCCATGTTTGATTAGATCTGGGGGTCTCAGCTGCCTGCGTCTGTTGCACAAGGGAGAGGACAGTTTCTTCTCAATGCCATTGAGCTGAACTACAAGGAGACAAGAAGAAAGAATGATAATACTTTAAAAAAATTATCCTCAAAGAAAACATTTCAAGAAAAGGAAAGCATTGGAGCGGGCCAGTCTTCGCATTTTACTTGCATCATTTTCTCAACCAATTTTGTATTCTCATTACATAACACAACTGTCCAATGATTACAGAAATGACAAAAGTGATTAATGCAAAAGCAAGGTGCCATGGACACTTAACATCTTAAGTAAATGTTGTTAAAAGGACAGCAACCTAAAACATTAACCGCATTTTCGTTCACCAAGGTAATTTTAGCCAATTTAGTTTTTACTAAGAAAATGCTGAACCAAACTGTAAAATATTATGGACAAAGCTAAATTCATAAAACTAAGTTAGTTATAATGGAAATGTCCATAATCTCGCCATGCTTTATCCGAGCCCACAGATCAGCAGCTGAAAGCTTTGGATTTCCCAATTCTGCAGCTATAGTCGTCACTTGTACATTATGTGCAATGTGACGAATAAAACTGATTGTATTGTATTGCATTGTCACACAGCATAAAAACAGGGCCTTTGGGCCTGAATCACATTGACCAAGACGCGTCATCTAAGGTAGCCCCATTTTCCAATTTTGGCCCATGCCCCCTTTAAATCTCTCCTATCCATGCATCTGTTCAGATGTATTTTAAATGCTATTATACCTTCCTCAACTCCTGAGCCCAAACACACCACTTAACTGAAAATATGAAATGAAAATGTTTAACACAAATAAATTCCTTATCTGATAACTTAATTTATTGTGTATCTACATCTTAAAGATTTTCCCAATGAATTGTATTATATAGCTTGATATTCATATATAGATGTTATCACTACACATTGCCCCAATCTGATTGCAAACCTGACCCTTACCTCAGAACTCTCTACCTCACTTCAACCCTCCCTACCTCACTTGAACAGAATTTAACCCTCTAATACTGTTCCAAATAACATCACAAATGTTCTTCCACCCAATCCACTCTACATTTCTCTCCTCTACCCACAAACTGTAACAGTGACCAACCTATTTTCTTCAATTATCTATCACAGGTGCTACACGGCGTATCCCAATGTACAGGAAGCTTTAGGTTTCATGCAGCAGCAAGCCCCTGGTGTGGGCAAAATGCCTGCAGGGAATGAATGTCAGCCCACCACACTCAACCCATTCAATGCAACTTTCCACTGAGTTTCTGGGCTATTTCACCGGCACATCCCAGTCCTAGTGTCCCTCAACCCACCATTACTGTTTCCTCCATAATCTTCACTTGGCACTGACTCGCAATCATATGTGAAAATAAACATTTGTGTCAACCCGACTGAATTCCTTTGGGTTAAGTGCACCTTAACAGCTGCTAGCTACACTGTTATGCACAGTAACATTATCAACATGTTTTGACAAGTTTAATTTCCAAGTTACTCACTTCATATTTGTGACTTTGCACTGTTCAACTCCTGTGGTAATACGCATTGCTGTAAAAATGTGCATTTACAAAAATCAATTCCTGACTAAGTTATTCTGTTTCCTACCAGTTACTGAAAGAATGTGTGCTTTTGGGACATTGTGTAAAAATTTTCCACAGTGTAGACCATTTTATAAAACATACTATGTTAGTAGAATGTCTAAACACACAAAACCTGCTTCACGCATAATCATAGCAGAAGGTGCAGAAAATAAGTCTCCTGAACCACAGAACCATCAGACAGGGTATAAACAGTCTGAAAATAAAACCATCTATCAGGCTAAGCTACCGTGCCTTCAATAGACATTGACATCGGTTTGAGTGGTTTGCAGGCAACACAAGCATCATGTCCATGAATACACACAACTTGCACTAATGTGGTTGGCTTTTGTCCAAGCCCATAAGAGGGTTGAACAAACCAGCACCGCAAACGTTCGTTCCACTAGCACTTCCCCAAGTCCCTTTCAGAAGAGAGCCATGCATAATGAAAACATATGGCTTGCAGAAACCACAAGAAGTGTTTGCGAACATGATTTTATGCACCAATACAGATGAATGAGATTTCAAAGCTTTGTGGTGTTGCTCAGAAAGAAGTGCATGAATATTCAAATGCTCAGATGTCACACTTAAACTGCCTTACAATTGTCAATCAGAAATGACAAAAAGAGCTGAAAAAAGCAAGAACATGCAATTTTCAAAATACAACCCCCTAAATTCTGCACTTAAACAACATGATTTATTTTTTATCCTTTTGAACATTCACTGTTATCTATACTTGAGAGATTTCTCCATGTAACCTGCTTAAAAAATGCAATAGGTCAGGTATGTAATTTGTGAACTCATTAGAACATCTGCCACACCAAAATCTGTTCATGATGCTGCTAATTGGAAGTGGCAGCTAATTAGGATGGAATAATTTGGCCTTGCAGGGGTTTCTGGATATTAACTTCCAGGTTAAAGAGAATTCATGCTGACTTTAAAAGGAATATTCAAATGTCTAAAAATATTATATTAGAAAGATCACACACGTGGAATGGCTACAAGGAAAAAATGACTCCCATTGGGCCAAGTTCCACCCTAGTTGGTGATAGCTCTCCAAACTGAAATTCAATGAGCTACAATTAGACATTTGAACTCATGCAAGGAGACTTTTAATTAAATTTGCCTGCTGCTACAGCCAAAAGTGCAAATTCATAACTGGCGCTGACCATTAAGAACTTTCAGTGGCTGTGAATGTACTGGATTCCTTCCAGCCTGGAGCTGGAGTTATTTGCATCCTTGGAGCGTGCACAAGAAATGTTGTTGTCTCCATACAAAGACACAAGGTTGGCATTTCATTCTGTTGCTGGACAGCAGCAGACCGACAAGCTTTGTATGGACAGAAACCCTCCCCGCAGCATATGAATATTGCTTTGCTGTCAAAGCAGATTTATCGCGACTGAAAAGGGGTTACACTTTCTGACCGTCCAGCTGAATGCCAGCAAATGCAACATCACTGCACCAGTCATAGTATCCAAAGCTTGTGGCAGTCCATTTATTCAACTGCTCTTTATGCCGATGTCTTCTGTTTGATTCCAGTGTCAGCCTGCACATTGATCAGCATCGGCAGTCAGCTCGAGTTGTCATCAGCTGCCATAGTAAGCTGTAAGAGGAGCGAGACGATGCATTTCGGCAACTGGCCCAACTGGTCCTCCTTCTCCTTCACCATCAGATCTCACCACATGAAGGTGCAGGGGATCTTGCTTGGAGAGGTCAAAAGCATGCAAGAAAAATTAGCTGGTGTGGAATGACAAAAATAAAGAAAAATTGGGACTGCTCCCTCTCATTAATTTGGTCACAGATGCAAAGGTCTCTCTCGTTGCTGTTGTATCTGACGGAGGTGACCTATTCTTGCTCCTCTGCCCTTGCAGTCCCCGAGTGCCATCTTCTGGTGCATCCAGAAATCCAAGGTGAAACCGATACGATGAGTCGGCATGCACAGGTTCCAAGACATTCGGGCCAAAAATATACCCAACGTCACCTTCATCCCAATGACCACCTTTGTGTGTGGCTACATCAGGCTTTATTTGGAACTAAAGTACGGGCAGCAGGTGCTGAGGTGCTGCTATCTGTTCTCTTGCAAAGGATGGGCCTGGCCCAGTTATGCACAACGACCCATTCAGCTGGACTTTGCTGCACTACTTTATCACTGTGTAGATATGTTCTTCGCACAAAATCACCTTGGGTGATTTGCACATTTTTTACAATAAATAAAAGTGATTTTTGAAATATAAAGGCAAGTCCACTGAAGGCAAAAGGTAATTGCAGATGCTGGAATCAGTAGCAAAACTAAGAGCTGCTGGAGGAACTGCAGGTCAGAGAGCATCTTCTGAGGGAAACAAACATTTAACCTTGTGGAGGAAGGAACTGCAGATGCTGGTTTAAACTTACAAAGATAGACACAAAAAGCTAGAGTAACTCCGGGCCAGGCAGCATCTCTGGAGAGAAGGAATGACGTTTTGGGTCGAGACCCTTCTTCAAACTGGTTGGGGATAAGGGAAATGAGAGATGTAGACAATGATGTAGAGAGATAAAGAACAATGAATGAAAGATATGCAAAAAAGTAACGGTGATAAAGGAAACAGGCCATTGTTAGCTGTTGGTTGGGTGAAAACGAGAAGCTGGTGCAACTTGGGTGGGGGAGGGATAGAGAGAGAGAGAAGGAATGCCAGGGTTACCTGAAGTGAGAGAAATCAGTATTCATACCACTGGCTGTAAGCTGCCCAAGCGAAATATGAGACATGAAACATTAAACCGAAGTGGCTGAGTAACCCATTCATGACGTTTTTGCCCTTCTGATAGAAGGGAAATGAAGATGTAGCATGGTAGAGACATAAAGAGCAAGCTAGACAGGTGGATGCTGGAAAACGAGAAGCTGGTGCAACTTGGCTGGGGGAGGGTGGAGAGGGGGAAGGGGGTGCACCTATTCATAAATGCCCAAGCTGGGAGATAAACCTTTGGGAGAGCTATCACCAACTAGCAGGTGGAACTTGACCTAGGAAAGTTGATTGGCTGACGCTGGGAGATAAGTGGGGGAAAACCTAAAAAATGCTGGGAGATAAGTGTGTAAAAATAAAAGGGTGTGGATAATCTGAAAGGAAAAGAATGTGAAGAATGGAACTGAATCAGGAGGGATCATGGCAGATGGGAGCAACAGGGGCAGGGGCTGGGAAACATGTGGTGATGGTGGGGCTAAAGAAACAGTATGACAGGGCATTGGGGGTTTAGGTAGGCAGAGAAGTGGTAAAAATAATTAAATCTACAGAAGTGCAATACAGGCAACAAGGCAAAACAAATATATATATACAATTAACAGGAAGATATGACAAGGTGTGGAAGGGCAGAGGAATGTTGGAACGTATGCCGACAGATCCTTCATATTTGCAATAGAGTGCTTAAATGGGATAGTGCATTTTCTTACCGTTATTAGCCAATAATGCACCCACCACAACAGGAAAGGTATATTCTTAAATTGTCTGCAGCTCTGACAACTGCCTACAGTTCCAGTTATCACATTACAGGAAATAAGCGATTGAAAGCGATGCAAGGAGTTTTGTGTCTGTGGCTAGGACCGAAAAATTAAACTATAGTGGAAGATTGGATGGCAAGGTTTATATTCCCTGGAAGAGGTTGAGGAGAGAAACAAACAACGTATATAAGGAGCGAGTAGATAAAGTAAATTAGGCAGATCCATTTCCTTCAGCAGAGGAGTGTAAAAAGCAGGGACACTGGATTTAGAATAATTGGTGGAAGAATTAGAAGGGTGATGAGGAAATCAATTTCACCCAGAATGCAGAAGGGGTCTTGCATTCAATTCACAAAAGAACATTATTTACTCCATTTTAAAAGTATTGGTATAAATATACACACCAGGGGGCCCAAGGAAATGGAATTAGACGGAATAAATAGTTCTTGCATAGTCACCATGGGATGAATGGCCTCCGTCTCCATCACAAATTATTCATTTTAAAACGTGGGCAGATGCTGTATAATGTGGATAAATGTGAGGTTATCCACTTTGGTGGCAAGAACGGGAAGGCAGATTATTATTTGAATGGTGTCAGGTTAGGAAAAGGGGAGGTGCAACGAGACCCGGATACCCTTGTACATCAGTCACTGAAAGTAAGCATGGAGGTACAACATGCAGTGAAGAAAGCTCATGGCATGTTGGCCTTCATAACGAGAGGAGTTGAGTATGGGAGCAAAGAGGTCCTTCTGCAGTTGTACAGGGCCCTGGTGAGACCACACCTGGAGTATTGTGTGCAGTTTTGGTCTCCTAATTTGAGGAAGGATATTCTTGCTATTGAGGGAGTGTGGCGTAGATTTACGAGGTTAATTCCCGGGATGGCGGGATGTTTATATAAGATTCCCTCCCATCCTTCTAAGTTCCAGTGTGTACAAACCCAGTTGCTCCAAAGAATGGAGCAACTGGGTTTGTACACACTGGAACTTAGAAGGATGTGAGGGGATCTTATATAAACATATAAAATTATTAAGGGATTGGACACGCTAGATGCAGGAAACATGCTCCCGATGTTGAGGGAGTCCAGAACCAGGGGCCACAGTTTTAAGAATAAAGGGTAGGCCATGGCGGTGCTGGCTCGAAGGGCCGAATGGCCTGCACCTATTGTCTGTGTATCTATGTATTTATAACGTAGAATAGTACAGGACAGGATTGGGCCGTTCGGCCCACAATGTTTGTGCCGAATGTGATGCTCAGCTTAACTGATCTCATCATGCCTGCAAGATATCCATGTCCCTCCATTCCCTGCAAATTCCATGTGCCTATCTAAAAAGCTTCTTAAACATCACTATCATGTCTGCCTCCACCACCACCACCACTGCCAAGGCATACTGTCTTTTGTTCAACATGGATGGGTCTGGTTGGGAGGGACACGGCCCAAATGCTGGCAGGTGGGACTAGTGTAGCTGGGACATTTTGGCTGGTGTGCGGGCAAGTTAGGCTGAGTTGCCTGGTTCCACACTCTATGACTCTATTCCAACATTGGTAGTTCCTTGTATCTCCAAGTTTATACCACGTGCAGCTTGTAAATCTAGAAAGTTTGTGGAAAGTGGAAGATTTGAACATAAAGATTATATATGCCCTTAATGCAATTATATATATTTTTAGCATTTATGCCCAGCTACTATTTAGGTATCTTGCCCTTCTACTATTTAGGTACCTTGCCCAGCTAAATGGAAGGAATTGTTTCAGTTAGTGTTGAGAAAGATTCTACATGATGTGCTTGTTAAGATGAATTAAATGCAGTGCAAAAGCAGCAAAATGTTGGTGTGAAACTTACACCAGTCAGTGTATGGAATAAAGCAAACTTAAAAGAATGTTAAGCATTATAATCCTGATAGAGCAGTTGCTGGTGGGCACACACCTGAAGATAGCAAAGTATTTGGTGGTATACCATAAATAGAGGTGCATTCACGGACTACATCATCACTAATGCCTCCAGGGCATTAAGAAAATCTTGGAAAATGCTCTTCCCTACATGCTGTCAGTGAAGCCAGAATAACTTCTACAAACACCCACCAGCTGCTGTAGAAAGTATGTGTGTTATCTTCCAGTGGTTGCTGCTGCTCATTATCAGCCCCATTCTGAGCAATGCAAGTACATAACAACCAAATTAACGATGGTCGCAAATGTGTACATTAGCGGCCTGCTCAAAGTTGGCTTGCTGCCTGCATGAGAAATAGCAAACACTAGTTAATTGCACCAGAATTTTCAGAAACTTTCAAATTAAACTTGCATTCTCTCTGCTTATTAATTCTGTTCGTCTGGAATTTAAGCCAAATCCCTCCATTTGATTTAGACAAAGTTTAATTGTTTAGCGAAATGTGCGGAGGATCGGGCCAAAATTCAACGAGGCAGGTTGGTGGAATGGTGAGATAAAACGTAATGAACATTTAATGTAGAAACATCGAAAAAATGTGCAGGAGTAGGCCATTCGGCCCTTCGAGCCAGCACCACCATTCAATATGATCATGGCTGATTACCCTGGTTCTGGACTTCCCTAACATCGGGAAATGTTTTCCTGCATCTAGCCCACCCAATCCATTAATAATTTGATATGTTTCTATAAGATCTCCTCTCATCCTCTACTTCTTTTTAGCAGGAAAAATGAGAAGAGGCACTCTCAACAAGAAAGGACAATTCTTCAAAAAAGATACGGGAAAAGATCTCAGAGAACATGTACATAATTTGTCAAAAGTAGTGGGGCAAGTGGAGAAACTAATTAAACGCAGACTGAATCATGGGTTCTATAAATTGAGGAACAAGGCACAAGAGAAAATGATTCACGATAAGCTTTTCTTATACACTGGATCACCAATTATAGAAATATTGTTTTAGTATAGAGATACAGCATAGAAACAGACCCTTCAGCCCACTGAGTCAGCATTGACCATCAAATCACCTGTACACAACCACACTAGGGGCAATTTTACACTGGCTAATACATTTAGAAACCTGCACGTCTTTGGATTGCGGGAGGAAACTAGTGCACCCAGAGAAAACCCAGCCAGTCACATGGAGAACATGCAAACTCCATACAGATAGCATAGTCAGGATCAAAGTCGGGCTCCCGGTGCTGTAAGGCAGTAGCTCTTCTGCTGGGCATCACATTACAGCAAAGATGGATAGGTATTAGGGAATACTTAAGAAATTGTCCAAATTGACCATGGGTAGACACATGGCCAGACTGGGGAAGCCCAGACCAGAGGTACTGTTAGATGTGATGTCGATATTTGAAATCTTGAAGGATGTAGACAGGAGTTGAGAGAGAACTTGTTTCAATTGGCAGAGATAATCAAGAAATAGGGAACATGGAATTAAGGTAAAGGGAACAAAACTGAAGATTATCACCAAAAGAATCAAAAATGACAAAATTATATATATTTTTTAAGACTGTGGTTAGAGTCCGGAATGTACTGTCAAGGGCAGCAATTGTCAGGAGCTGACCAAGTACCCGCAAGGTGTAGGAAGGAACTGTAGGAAGGAACTGTAGATCTGGTTTATACCAAAGAGAGACACACAAAGCTGGAGCAACTCAGTGGGACAGGCAACATCTCTGGAGAGAAGGAATGGGTGACAGTGTCAGTCTGAGGAAGGGTCTCGGACAAAAAAGTCACCCAAGTATCTGCAACGATTTGAAAGAGCATGACAAGTGGTCAGGGGAATGGAAATAACTGGATTGCTGTTACATGAGTCAGAGAAGACACAAATAGTAAATCACTCTCCTTCAATACTAACTTTCGGAGCTTATTTTTAGGTCTGTTAACCTATTTTAACAATGTGCAAATATGTCCCTTGAAAGCTTTATTTCTCCAAGGAGAATATAGCCTCTTCATTCTTTTTATCTCCATTGAAATTGATCTTTCATTATTTCCATTCTGCAAGTGTGTTAACGTCTTCCATTATAATCAAAATATTCTTTTTACATCTGAGAGATCACCTATAAAAATATTTTCACACATTAATTACAAAAGTGGGCATTTATCTTAGTGCCCTAAATTCTGCTCAAGAACTATACATGTACCTGTACTACTATTACATCTCACGTCTTTGTCCTGAAGCTCATTAAAAGGTTAATATTGATATAAATGAATTGTAGCTTTACTCATTCAGTCACTCCACTGCGCACCATTTGTCTCCTGTTTCCTTTTTGGAACCTAATAACCCTGCACAAATAGGGTTGTGATCTAAATACAAGAAACTGCTACAGTTGCTCAAAAGGGATTTTGAACAAAACCAACAAAGCCCCAGTCTAGTTAATAACATTTGTATGCAGTATAAATGGTGGCTAACTAAATAATACAGCCACATAGTATTATCTTTATGGGGTTTGACCCATACTCAATTGCGTGGGCTAAAACAAAGAAGAGGAATTTTATTCTGAAGCCATGTTATCGCATCTGTCTCTCTTTTTAAGACCTATGAACTGTTATGCCACCATTAAATACGAGTACTACAAAATTGCTTTAGTTCAAAAGGTCATGTGTGTCTCATTTTTATTGGGAAAATAATTCAATGCAATTACTAACTGAGTGCACTATGAAAATCGGATTACGTGAAGTACATGAAGTCAACATTATCCAGCAGTTTACTATCTGTGAAAATGTAAGCTCAAGGTTGGCCATGGATTACCGGTAGTGTTGTCAAATATTGCGTATTTCTTTTTTGAGATGCCTGGCAAATTCCGTTTGCCATGAAATAGATGCATTTGATGCCTTGTGCTGGCAGGCTGTGAAATTGAGTTTGGAGACACGAGGGTCATGAACGAAAGTTACGAATGTGGGCCAGATCATGGGTTTGAATGGACAACCAGAGCCAGGATTCAGGGAGGACAGACACTAAAGACTGGAGAAACTCAGCGGGTCAGGCGGCATCTCTGGAGAAAAGGAGTGATGTTCGGGTCGAGACCCTTCTTCAGACAGAGTCAGGGGAAAGGGAAACGACAGATATAGGACAAATGAATGGAAGATATGCAAAAAGCAACAATAATCGAGGAAAGGTGAAGCCCACAATGGTCGATTGTTGGCTGTGGTTAGGTGATAACGAGTTATATACACTGAAATTCAACAGGACGGCAGCGAAACTAATACGAAGACTAGATGGGGATGGGTCAAAGTGAGGGGATGCAAGGGTTACTTGGAGTTAAATAAATCAATATTCATACCACTGGGTTGCAAGGCTGCCCAAGCAAAATATGAGGTGCTGTTCCTCCCATTTACGTTTGGCCTCACTATGACAATGGAGGCGGTCCAGGACTGAAAGACCAGTATGGGAATGGGATGGGGAGTTAAAGTGTTTGGCAACAGGGAGATCACGTAGGCCGAGGCAGAGTGGCCAAAGGTGTTCAGCGAAATGGTCATCAAATCTGCGCTTGTTCTCACCGATATATAGTAGTGGGAACAAGGAGGAATGACTGTGCTGGGCCAAGTCTTTGAAAGATACGCTGTTTGTCTATGCCATAAATCCAGCTCTTGTGAATCTGGGGTTTCTTGGCTTTCATTTTCAGTGTTTTATCAGCTCCGACAAATGTTAACTCCAAGATCAAAAAAAATATTGCATTCAATAAAAGCTTGAAGCATCCTTAACTGGAGAGTGAAATGGGTAAAGATAATATATTGTATGGTGAGATTGGGATTGCTGTGGCGACAAGTCACTGGTGAAGCAATTTGATCAACATGTTAATAAAGGCAGAGAAAAAAGAGAGAGAAATAAAGTATTTAAAAGCTGTGAAATATTTGGACAGAATTATTGTAAAGGTTCAGCAGATTAGACAGCGTCAGTGGAAAAAAATATCCAAAATTATTTAATTTGACATTAGTTCGAATGAGATTGTTTCTCAAACTTGTGATGGACAGTGCTGGGAGCCACAGACAGAAAGGTCAGACTTGGAGCAGGATGCAGAATTGATAGGAACTTGGAAACTCAGGTATTTTGTAAAACAGTCACCTCATCTGCATTTAGTTTCCTTAATATAAAACAAAACCACATTATGAGCCTCCTTAAAATAATTGAGTAGTTGACTTGCCTTGTAGGTCATTGCCATTCTGCTCTGGATTTATCTTCAATAAAAAAAGAATGGGTGGCCCGAAAAGAGCAGAGATTGGATTTGAATTATTTAAAATATTTACCTCCCACTAATCCGTTTGTTAAAGTTTCACCCACGCCATCTATAAAGTAGAAGGGATACGTTGTGACAAATTCAGCTGAATTTTGCTACAGAGTTATACACCACTGAAACAGGTCCTTTGGCCCAACTTGTCCATACCTTATCTAAGCTAGTCACATTTGTCTCTAAACCTTTCCAGTATACAGTACACATCCTTTATATATTGTTAATGCAAAATTAAGTCATTGAACACGGCTGGTCTGAAAATGCATTCCCATCAACTTAGCCCAAACCTGGAAATGTCTAAATCCTGCGAGAGTTATATTATCAGAGGAGATATAACCAAAGCAGTCATCAGTGCATGACAAAAGGAAAATCAATAATGAAGTCACTGAAAATGACTGGTCTGAAAATGCATTCCTGATTAAATCCTACTGTGCCTCAACGACTTCCTCTGGCAGCATACCCACCACCCTGTGTGAAAAAGTTGCCAGTCTTCTATTAAAGTCTCCACACCTCAATCCTCTTCCCTCCAGTCCTTGATTACCCTACTCAGTGATAATTTATAGCATTTTTATTGTTGTTGCATTCACCCTGGGAAAAATACTTTGTGCATTTACCATATTGATTTGTGATTTTACACACTTCCATAAGATCACCTAAACTTCCTGCATTCCTTCAAGGAATAAAGTTCTAGCCTGTCAAACTTGCTCAAGCCCTCGAGTCGTTACAACATCATTGTACATCTTCCCTGCACGCTTCCAGCTTAATGGCATTTTTCCTGTGGTAGGGTGGCCAAAACCTAAAATATCAAAATGCAGTTCCACAAACCCTTTGTACAACTGTCACATAACACCGCAACTTCTACACTCAGTTCCCTGACTGACGGGATGGCCAGTATGCTAAAAGCCTTCTTTAACCCCCTCTACCCCGACTACCTGCAATGAATCCTTGAAAAAACAGACATTTCACATTAGATACTGACTGGTGTCAAACTGTAGACACCAAAAGCTGGAGTAACTCTGGCAACATCTCTGATGTTTCGGGTCACCCCATCCTTCTCTCCAGAGATGCTGCCTGTCCCGCTGAGTTGCTCCAGCTTTTTGTTTCTATCTTCAGTTTAAACCACTTGCACATCTGCACTTCCTTCCCACACATGGTGTCAAACTGTAATTCTGTGTGACTTAGAAAGTGGCAATGCTACTCGTTACATTTGAAAAGGCTGTGGGTGAGGCTCAGGGGGGCTGTCCCACTGCGGCGACCTAATTGGCGAGTTTAGAAGAGTTTGCCCTCGACGCATACACGCAGCATGGTCAACACGAGGTCCTAGGAGGTCTTTGGAACTCTTCTTCATGCTCGAGAGTAGTCACTGTGTACTCGAAGCCTCAGCCAGGTTGCGGCATATTTTTCAACATGCTGAAAAATGCCCGCGAGTAAAAAAAAAGTCGCCATGGGGAGAAAATAAATAAATAAACAGATAAATAAATAGATACAAAAAAAAATCTATACTTTTTTACTCGTAGGTTTAGTCGAAATAGGTTGTAGTAGGTCGGCGGTAATCGAGGGTAGTCAAAGGTAGTCTTCAACATAGTCGAAGGGAGGTCGAAGTAGGTCGGAGGTTGTCTTCACTCTCCACTATTCGGTAGTCGAAGGTAGTCTTCAACATAGTCGAAGGAGGTCTTCAACATGACACTTTTTCAAACTCCCCTAAACTTTTCTAAACTTGCCAATTAATTCACCGCTGTGGGACAGCCCCTTAAAGCTTTGGAGTGCAGTGCAGAATTTTGGCTCCCTTATTAAAAAAGGGAGAGGACTGCTCAGCCACCCAACTAACCCTTGATTAAAACTGCAAAATGCAGATGGCACCACTCAACCTCAGTTGGAGTGAAAAGCCCTTAATGTTAAAGTCATTAAACAGTAACTTAAATATTTAGCTTTATATTCAAAAGTAAAAAGGATACTCAGAGTAAGCATCACAAAATGCATTACAGTTCTGAACGACATACGACTGGGTTTAGCTTTTCATCTTTAGCTATAACAATCTACCCATGTCATTGATAGGGGTTGTGAGCACGTGCTCCATGTTTCGTTAAGCAGGATACCAATGTGGTGTACTACTTAACATAATAGACATTCTCAGGAGCATCATCCAATAAGATTGATTATCAACTCACATCGCGAGTCATTACTCCAAATGGCCAAACGGTTGGTCAACGCTTTATGAAACATCTTAAAAATCAAAAAGAGGGAGAACTGAAAAAGCAGAGCAGAACCTGGCCAGCTGATTTTCTTACATGCAGTTTCAACCAAGATACTAGGAACAGAAGTCACAATAATGAAATACCAATTCAAGAGGAGCAAACGAAATGATCACAAATCTTTCATCAACATTTATTAATGATACATCAGCAAGAAAATGCTTGATATACTGTAAAAGTTAAGAGATCACTTCAATACGGATTAATGAGCCGTGCCTACAACAAAAGGCAATAAAAGCAATACCTTGAAGCTATATTTTAGATGATGCTTGACAACTCTCATCAAACAATCCCTACTGGCCCACCTCCAAAGGTTCACCCTCACCTAAACTATTAATAATTGGTCTCCTTCTGCAACCTCCATCCCTCCTCCACCATCATCATTCTCTGGGCGGGGGCCCCAGACTTACCTAATTTCCCTTGGGTGTTCCATACAGGTGGAACACACAAAACAAATGCTTTGTCTTGCACAATGCAAGCATTACTGAATTACCAACTGAAGAATGGTCTCGACCCGAAATGTCACCCATTCCTTCTCTCCAGACATGTTGCCAGTCCCGCTGAGTTACTCCAGCATTTTGTGTCTATCTTTGATTTAAACCAGCATCTGCAATTTTTTCCTACACCGAAATACCAACAGCAGGCCAATATAAATGCTAAACTCTAGCTGCTTTGGTTCATTTGAAGGCCCCAACAAAGTTCTATCACCACGCACATTGCACAGATTACCAAATACAAGGACAACTTGACTTCACTTTGCAGCTGGCATTCTGTTATGATTTGCAGCTTGTGTAAAATATCATCAGTGCACACAATGTTATAATAAGCAAGTGTCCATAACAGCTGAAGAATAAGACTCCTGGCCAAGTGCTTCCCACTCTGTGATACAATTGCATCTACAAAAAGCAGAATGTCTTTAGAACTAGAGATGGCATTGATTCTCTATGCCAGGGGTTTCCAACCTTTTCCATTCCGTTTACCCCAGGCAACTTTAATAGCACATAACAATGTTATTTCATTTATTTATGAACAACTAATGATGAACAGATCCCAGTATACCAGAACCAAACACAGTCAGTCAATGAGAAAAAATATGTACAAATCCAGAATCAACAAATTTACCCCTGGCTGGGCAAAATGTACCTCCTGGGGGGCAAATTTACCCCAGGTTGGGAACACTTGCTCTAATCATTCTAGACACATAGAAAAGACTAGAACTGTTTAAAAACTGAAAAAAAAACTAAACTCAGTGGGTCAGGCAAACTCAATGGGTAGAGTGAGATCATTGACCTTCATTGGTAGAAAGGTAGACACAAAATGCTGGAGCAACTCGGCGGGACAGGCAGCATCTCTGGAGAGAAGGAATGAGTGGTGTTTCGGGTCGAGACCCTTCTTCAGACTGATTCATAGTTAGAAATATTTGTAGAAAAACAGAACACCAACTTTTTAAAAAGGCTTCCTCTGCCATGTATACCACAAGAAAATATGGCAATGCATTTTCTTTAAAATAAACGAGGAATGCATTTGGCGGAAATTTGATCCAGGTCCCTCGTGTATATGATGGTTCCAGGCACAATGGCAGATGACATAGGTGTGCATAACAGCAGTTGGCATGCAACGCACAAAGTCATTTGCATGAAATTCATACTCCATTCACAAAGGACATGGGCCTTAAAACTGTGAGGGCAGTCCTAGCTGGGGTATCGTGATGTTACATGTAAGCAAAGTGTATTTTATTATTCCACAGTTAAAGTGCTTTCTTTCCCACTGGCGACTGCTGGGATATTGATCTTCCCTTCAGACAGCCTCCTGTTTAAGTTGATCATCTTTGAGTGTCGTCCCCACCCCATCTGTGATCAACTTCCATTGCCAATGCCCTCCATGGCCAATTGGATCTCTTACCTCACTGAAGCTCTTACACAAAACTGGCTGGCAGAATCTTTTCAATGAGCAAAAACAGGAATAGTTCGGGCTCGAAAAATGTTTAACATTTGCTTAATAACTTTGAAATTCATCAACCAGTTTTCTAATTAATCTTACCATGTTACCTTTCTCCCCCACCCCTAATGTGCGTTAAAGTTGAGAACAAGTTTTTTTTTTAAAAAAGCATTTACTACTGCATGGATATATAAATAAGTTCATGGTAGCTCACGGCGTGAATTTGAAGAACTGTGTTGCAATTGCATCAACTGAAGTTGGAACAGTAACATTATATTCTATTTTTCAATTCTCTAGCCCAGGGGTCGGCAATCTACGACGCCCAGGCCGAATGTGGCCCGTAACCTGAAATCATCCGGCCCGCAGGTGGATTTTGTTTCCCCTATTCATCCGGCCCGCCGAGCCCCCGCCCTGAGCGTGGCCGAGCGCCCGCCCCGAGCTCTGGCTGTAGGCCGCCGGCATGGCAGCGCAACTTTTGTGAACAGGTTTAAGAGAGAACTGCAGATGCTGGAAAAATCGGCGGTAGACAAAAATGCTGGAGAAACTCAGTGGGTGAGACATGCAAGGATTGCATGAGGCTGCCTCACCCGCTGAGTTTCTCCAACATTTTTGTCTGCCTTCTGTGAACACGTGTTTTTATGCCTGCCATCCAGGGCGGGATCCATGTGTACACATGATAGATGTAGCCCGCCAATCCGCACACAGACATGTGTCCCGGCCCCTATGCAGAACAAGGTTGCCGACCCCTGCTCTAGCCCATAACTGTGATGGTCGGTGTCAGTACAAAGCAGACCCAAATCACCCTTTACATAATCCCACTCACTCACATGTGTGCACAATCTAAATCCTTGTTATGTCCAGGTTCAGGTTATTTGCACTGGCATGTTCATCTCCTAACACTGGCTTTGTCAATGCCAGGAATCTATGCTTAAGGCAAGATGCTCATTGCTACATGTTACAAAGGTCTGCAATGAAAAAAAAATGCCACTCAGTTTGAACTGTGGGACTCAAGTCCAAAAGTGTCAATAAAGCATTGTCTGCTGATAGTTCAGCTGCTCACAACTGATAGGAGCAGAATTAGGCCATTCGGCCCATCAAGGCTACTCACCCATTCAATCGTGGCAGATCAATCTCTCCCTCCTAATTCCAATCTCCTGCATTCTCCAGATAACCCCTATCACCCTTATTAATCAAGAATCTATCTATCTCCGCCTTAAAAATATCCATTGACTTGGCCTCCACAGCCTTCAGTGGCAAAGAATTCAAAAGATTCACCACTGACTAAAGAAATTCCTCCTCTTCTTCCGAAAGGAACCTCCTTTAATTCTGAGGCTATGACCTCTAGTCCTAGACTCCCACTAGTGGAAACATCCTCTCCACATCCACCCTATCTAAGCCTTTAATTATTCTGTATCTTTCAATGAGAACCCCCCCCCTCATTCTTCTAAACTCTAGCGAGTACAGGCCCAGTGCCGACAAACAGTCATCATAGGTTAACCCACTCATTTCTGGGATCATTCTGGTAAACCTCCTCTTGATCCTCTCCAGGGCCAGCACATGCTACCTCAAATACGGTGCCCAAAATTGCTCACCAATACTCCAAATACAGCCTGACCAGCACCTTAGAGCCTCAGCATTACATCCCTGCTTTTGTAGTCTAGCCCTCTTGAAATAAATGTTAGCATTGCATTTGCTTTCTTTACTACCGATTCTCATTCGAAATTGAACTTGCTGCATGCTCCCGATATTAAGGCTCACAAAGCATTATGCAATGCCACAATATTTGCCATTATTACCAGATAATTAAATCTCTACCAAACTTTCCCACAGCTGATATGCATAAATAAAATTAAACTCGAACACCGACCTGAAAAGGGTGGCACTGTAAGCTTATTCCATTCCCATGGTTGGTCGTATTCATCTGCAGGCCTGGCGTCATCCTGTGGCAACCTGCTTTCTCTCAGGCAACTATCAACACTCTCCGTGTCTGAAGCTGCACCAT
This sequence comes from Leucoraja erinaceus, assembly GCF_028641065.1. Taxonomy (NCBI): domain Eukaryota; kingdom Metazoa; phylum Chordata; class Chondrichthyes; order Rajiformes; family Rajidae; genus Leucoraja; species Leucoraja erinaceus. The sequence goes on along the minus strand of NC_073379.1, from coordinate 21,378,912 downwards.
TCTCTTCAGGTTCATAGGGTGTGTCATACAATTGAATTCCTTTCTTCTGACTCTCTTGCCTGTGAATCTCTGGAACATAAACGAGTCTCATGAGTGTAAGGGAAGAAGCGTAGCAAAGAAAAAAAAATCCTTATCAATCAAACTGTTTAAAGTCGATGTATTTTATTGCATGCACCTGTAAACACACAATGCCAAAAAAGGAACCAAACACAGAGTACTTTCTATATTCTTTCCCTGTATGATATTTTGGTTAAAGGCTATACAAATTTCATTATCCGCATTTGTCTCAGCCGTTCCACATTCAGGGCGGCACATTGGCGTAGAGGTAGAGCTGCTGACTTGCAGCGCCAGAGACCCGGGTTCTATCCTGACAACGATTGCCGTCTGCAGGAAGTTTGTATCTTCTCCCTGTGACCACTTGGGTTTTCTCCATGTGCTCTGGTTTCCTCCAACACACCAAAGACGTACAGGTTTGCTGGATAATTTGGCTTCTGTAGAACTGTAAATGTGCCTGTCCCACTTAGGCGATTTTTTAGGCAACTGCAGGCGACTAGTTTGTCGCCACATGTTCGCCGGAAATAGTCTCCTCAGTCGCGCAAAAAGTCGTACCGGTCTTTCTGGTCGCCGCTAAATTTTCAACATGTTGAAAATTTTTAGGCGACAGTGGGTTTGACGCCAATGAGTGTAGCTTGACGTAGGTGCTGTCATAGTTTTTCGGCGACCCGCTACGACTATGACAGTCACCGGCAGTGGCCTAAAAAATTGCCAAGTGGGACAGGCCCATAAGGGGTGACTGGTGGTCGGCGCAGACTCGGTTGGCCGAAGGGCCGATTTCCGCACTATATCTGTAATATCCAAAGTTTATACTGCCCTCTTTCAAAAACAATTCACATAGCACAGTAGAGCACAACAGGTTCTTCAACCCACAATATCTGTGCCGAACATGATGCCACGATCAACTCTTATGTGCCTGCACATAATCCATATCCATCCATAACAGACATCAATGTGCCTATGCAAAAGTTTCAAATGCCACTATTGTTTCTGCCTCCATCACCATCCCTGGCATTGGGTTTCAGGCACTAAACAACCGTTAAAACAAAAAAAATGGCCACGCATCTCCTTTAAACTTTGCCCCGTCCCATTTTAAAGCTGCACCCTCTGGCATTGGATTTGTCCATCCTGGGAAAAAAGATTCTGACTGTATACCCTCTCAATGCCTCTCATAATTTTAGAGAAAACAATGCAAGTCTGCCCAACCTCTCCCTAATCGGCATCATTTCATAAACCTCCTCTGCACCCGGTCCAAAGCGCCAACATCCTTCCTGCATTGGGGCGACCAGAACAGCCCGCTATACACCTAATGCAGCCTATCCAAAGACCCAAAACGCAAAATCGTGGCTTACTGACTCTTATATTCAATGCCCTGACCAATGAAAGCAAGCATCACATGTGCCTTATTTACCAGTCTGTCTGGTGTTGTCACTTTTCAAGGGGTTATGGGCTTGAATCCCAAGATCACCACTCTTCACACCAATGCTGTGAAAAGTCTTGCCATTAATGGTATATTTTCTCCTTGCATTTGACCTCCTGAAGTGCAATAACGACAGGTTAGTTGAAAACCTTAATCTTGCACAAGTTGATTTTAGATCCCGCCCACTCATCTCTTTTGGTGAAGATGTTGATCAAGTCTCAGAACTCGACCTCCAATGGTGGAGAATACAAGCCTTGTCTGATTCTGTGGAACTACCAAAGTTTGGGTGACCATGGCTCAATGTAATAATCTCTGGTTAAAGAGTTTCCAATTGGATCTGAAAAAGATACCCACTTCAATGGGAAGTCTGTTGGAGCCAAGATGCATAAATGCAGCAGGAAAATAAAAGAAAAACGTTGGGGTGATGACTGACTTCTTTAACTTTATTGTAAAAACATTGGTCAGTATCATGCACATGAGCTGCAGGTGATGCTCACAGCACACATTATGAAACTGAGCTCTGCCCAAGCAAAATATGAGATGCTGGAGAACAATATGAATATTGATTTCTCCAACTTCAAGTAACCCTGGCTTTCCCCATCTCCCTGACCCTTCCCCATCCTAGTTCTACTGTCCTCCTGATTAAATATTACTGATTGTATGGCTTATTGTCATCTTCTCCTCAGCTAACAATGACCCGTTCTACATTTCCTTATCAGCTGCTTTGATCTGTCATTTTCACACCTTACCCTTCCATGTCTCTAGACTCCCTCTCCCCTGATTCTCAGTCTGAAGATGGGTCTCTACCCAAAATTTCATCCATTCCTTCTCTCCAGAGATGCTGTCTGTCCCACTGTTACTCCAGCATTTTGTGTCTAACCTCCATTGGGTCAGGTTTGGGAAAGGGTGGTACTCCAAAACACAAAAACAACATTTATAAACTAATATAACTATCTTTGTAATTAATCAGATTCCTGTCAAAAGCTAAATATATGTAACTAAACAACTACTGAGAGAACACCTAGCTACTTTTTTTTCACCCACAACTTTCTGCATTCTCAAGAATAAGAGTCCAAATGAGTCAGCGCTGAAATGAGTCATAATATGCCATTGATAATATCATTGTGCCAGGAACCAATTGCGAATCCATACCAGCTGCTCAGCAAAGCATGTAATTATAGCACAGAAAAATAAATTATTGATCATTTGAGAACGTCTTTCTCAAACTTGTTACCTCCACTTCCTTGAAGAATAGCAGGAATTGCAAAACACAATATTTCCAAGCTGCTCTCATGTCACATACTATCCTGACTTGGACATGTTTGCAGTGTTCCAAGGTTCCTGCAGCTTTTAAATCGTCCCACGGCTGCCTTCCTGAAAGGGATGGTGCTGGGCACACTAGGGCAAGCAACATGGCTGCTTACAGCCAGGATATGAGGCTCAATCCTATCCACGTACCAAATCCGTTATGTCCATGGATGGCCAAATTGATGGACAACTGTTTGTTTGTTTGTTTTTCTCAGAAACATCTTAAAAAGCAAAAATGAGAGGTAGGATCTAGAGCTTTGGATCAAGACTATCAAACTATTTACAGCCAACGGTGGGAATAATAAAATTCTGAGACAATTCCCGAGTCCACACAGTAAACGAAGAACTAAGGGCTGTTGTCTGGACAGTGCCAAGTCAGAAGCTTCACCTTGAAAATCTATCCTTACTATATTTAATCTTTGACATTTTATTATTAAAAAATTAATAGTCTTGTGCATACATTTATAATGATTGGCTTCATGAAGATAAACTTTAATCTGATAAAAAAAGACTGTTACGTTCGGAAAATTATTTTATTTTTTAAATGGGGAAACTTTGAATCAATATCATTATGTTATTCAGTACATAAATAGCATAGACGTATACATGTTAATGCAAAAGTAGCTGGGGATTATTTAAGACTATATAGTGGATGATTACACCTTCAGACCTGTCAAATATCCCCTGGATCCTCAACGCAGTGACCTATTTTTTAACCTGCAGACAGATTTGCAAAACAGGTTCCCTTCAGAAAAGTGCAACTTATCTCATTCATGTTAGAACCAGAACCAGCATGTTAAGCACGTTGCATATGCAGGTGGCTGCGGTTTCTTAAAAAAAATTATATTTTTGAATCAAAATGTTCTACAATTGTTACCCCTTTAGATTTCAAAGAATATTAGCATTTTGGTTTTGTTGTATTATGGTTACAGATTTTTAAAGAGCAACGTGCGTTAACAATACAATGTAATTACAGCAGAGAAAAAATAAACTCTTGATCATTTGAGAATATTTTTCCCAAACTCAATCTCCACTTCCTTGAGGAATCGCAGGAATTGCAAGAAACATCACCTGAAAGTTCCTCTCATGTCGCATAGTATATCGATTTGGACATATTCTTAGAGATTTAAGGCTACCAGTTTTTGGAACCATCCATCAATCACCACTTCTGGTGCATCTTTCTTACATGAAGTGACTTAGCTCAAAGCAAAAGCCCATCCAAATGGTGGTACAGTGGCACAGCAGTAGAGCTGCTGCCTAACAGTGCCAGAGACCCATGTTTGATCCTGATTACGGGTGCTGTCTGTGTGGAGTTTGTACGTTCTCCCTGTAATCGCGTGGGTTTCCTCCAGGTTCTGTGTTTTCCTCCCATATTCCCAAGACGTGCAGATTAATAGGTTTTTGTATATTGCCCCTGGTGTGTGGGACATAGAAATAGGGTCCAGGTGATTGATGGTAGGTGTTGCCGAAGGGTTTATATCCACATTGTATCTCTCAACTAAACTATAACTACCTTCCAAAGCACAACTATTGTTGGGCAATAACTCATCATGCCATTCATATCCTCGGCATGATCTTTAGCATGGAAAATTTTATATTGTGATACCACTCAGATGATAATTTTGGCAACAACCTTCTCCCCCATCTCTCCCCAAACAGCAAATTCACTGGATAGTATTTAAACACAGCTACTACTTTCATGACAGAATGACAAGATACAACTTTGCATAACTTAGGTTCGTGTTGGACTTATGTTACTTGCTGAATGCCATTAGCATTAAGTGCACATATCCAAAAGATCAAAAACAAAAGTAACATTGCATGTCCAATTTGCTGTGAACAACAAAATATACGAGCAGATAACACAGAAATTCATCTGTGTTGCGGGAAGTGTACTATAGGTGGTTGTGCAGTGCTATAATCACTCTCTTCCATGGGCCCCTTGCAGTTTACACGCCTAGCTGTACTACTGTGGAGCACGAAAGCAGTCAGTGAACCCACTGCAAAAAAAAAGACTGTACAAAGGAGCAGAGGTTGCAGAAAAAGCTATACAAGAGAGTAGCCCCATCACCAGCTTAATGGTGGTTCAGGATAATGTGCAACTCCTTCGTTCACTCATCCCTTCCCACATAAACTGCCACCTCTCGACAAGATTTAACGCTGCAGGTAATGTAATACCTGTCCCTACACTCTCTCTCCCCCTCTTCCCCCCCCCCCTCGACCCTCCCCCCCTCGCCTCCATACAGCAAATCCCACGTGAGAGAGATTAGCATGCACCTCTTCCAATCTCCTTTACCACACTCAGTGCTCTCCATGTGGCCCCCTTTACATCGGCGACACCAAGCACAGACGAAGCGATTGTATTGCCGAACACTTGCACTTAGTCTGCCAAGGTCTGCTGAATCTTCCAATTGCAAACCATTATAATTCCCCTTTTCATTCCCCTACCTATGCACACCATTCTGTCCCGGGCCTCCTTCATTGCCAGCGATGCCACACGCAGACTGGAGGAACAGTCTGACAACTTCACACAGAGAGTGGTGAATCTCTGGAATTCTCTGCCGCAGAAGGTAGTTGAGGCCAGTTCATTGGCTATATTTAAGAGGGAGTTAGATGTGGCCCTTGTGGGTAAAGGGATCAGGGGGTATGGGGAGAAGGCAGGAACAGGATACTGAGTTGGATGATCAGCCATGATCATATTGAATGGCGGTGCAGGCTCGAAGGGCCGAATGGCCTACTCCTGCACCTATTTTCTATGTTTCTATGTTAACCCATTTTAAACACCAATACCGCCCTACCCAACCTCTCTTCCCTGTACCTCTCACATTTCTCCCATCTCATCACACCTTGCACCTCACTCCACCATCCACTTCCACCAAAATCCTTCCCTCTGGCTTTATATTTCATTCCATGGCTCTCCTGATCTGACACCATTTTGTCTCCATTTCATCTTTAGCCTTTGTCACTTACTCCAACCATCTTCCTCCACTGTATCCACTGATCACTTAGCAGGCTTTGCCTCCACAAGGCTCCACAGGAGAGCACAGCTACACTCTCGCACCCCCCCCCCCCCCCCCCTTTCAACGTATCAACACAGAAGACCATTCAGACCCTTCTACTCAATGCTGATTATTAGTGAATTCCCCACTAATCCCATTCCGTTGGCCTTATTTTAATGGAATCCATTCAGCTCCTGATATTTTTACTTACTATATTCACATGAAGTCTAAGAGGTCACCTATAATCCTTCCCATACGAGGTGTCTAATAAAATGTTATCAATGTGTATACAAGATAATTCAGTCGGAGTGTAAGCAAAGAGAATGTTAAAGAAACAAATAAACTCTTTAAAAAACGTCTGCTCAAATATTTACCAAGGGTAAAACAAAATCCAATCTCATCAAAGTTACATGTTCATTCACATATGCATTGCACAATTTCTATGCAGCTAGTTATTTGGCAACAAGGATCCATTTAAATAATTCTGGTTTCAACCTATGCAGTTGGTGACTATAGTTTTTGGATGCGACTCTGAACTCGGGGGAAGCACAATTATTTAGCTGAACTCCTGTTCAAGGAACTACGGCCAAAAGATTCTGGCAACTGCTTTTGTTTCCTTGCCATCCTGCATTTCATTAACATCCTCGCCCTAACCCACATTAAAGGTCATTCTTTAATCGTGACTGTGTGCGCGCTTTCCTTTCCGCAGAAAAACATTGTGCAATATCTCTGAGTGATTTTTCAATCCTGATTAAAAAGCCACCAAACTTGTTTAAGCATTTGAATAGAATTCTATGGTCTGCAGAAGCAATTCATCTCAGATGCAATTTAGAATAAGTGTATCTTCATGTCTAATCAGATATATTATTTTCCAATCTTACCCACTGCGTCAACAGCTAAACTCTGAAATGTATGTGAAATTGCTGATCCGTCACTCACATTGAGAACCAATTGTCTGCTGAAGGACTGTAAGATTTGAAAATGGATTAACATTGTGCAAAAACAGCCAGGATAGATAGGATTGATTCAAACCCAGTGGTGAAAGAATGGTGCATTAAGAAAAATTGATAACGACAAGCTGCATCTGTTGTGAAAGAAACATGTCAGGCCATTAGAAGTGGTATTGCTGAACCTGCCCTGAGCATTTAACGCAGTTTTTGTTTTAAAGAGAACATACTGCAACGGAACAGGCACCTTTGGCCCAGTTTGTCTCAGCTGACCATGATGCAATCCAACTAATCCCATCTGACTGCTCCTTGTTTATATCCATCTATTCTCTGCCTGTCCAGGTGTCCAAATACCTCTTAAATATTACTGTCATATCTGCTTCTAACACCTCCCCCCAGCAGCATGTTCCAGGCACACATCACTCTCTGTAAGAAAAAAAAATCTCCTTTAAGCATTCTCCCTCTCACCTTAAAGTCATGCCCGCTAATATTAGACATTTCCAGCCTAGAAAAATATATCATCAACTGTATCTGTGCTTCTCATAATTTTATACACTTCTATCAGATTGCACCTCACCCTCTAAACCAGGGGAGAAAACTCATTTTAGGTCACGGGCCAGATTGGGTAAAATGCGACTTCATGCAGGCCGGATCAGTTGTGCTCGCGCGAATCTCAGTCAGTCAGCCCGAAGCCAAGGGGAGATCAGTGCCGCCATCTTGTCTGTTTGACAACAGTTGTTGGGGGCCATCGTTCCCTTGGCAACCGCGGGCCAATCATGGAGCGGAGGACGGGTGCGCCCCTGCTGGCGCAGCTGGCGGCACAGATAGCGGTGGGAGAGAGGGCAGCGAGGGAGTTAGAGCGGCTGCCGTACAGATACATAATAAATTGTCGTGAATATACTTTTTTTCCCCCCAAATCATCCCGCGACCCGGATTGGACCCCGGTAGTTTGACACCCCTGTTCTAGACTGTCTAATCCAAGCAACATCCTGGTGAACTATTTCTGTACCTTCTCTAAAGCCTCCATATCCTTTTGGTAATATGGTAATCAGTACTGCACACAATATTCCAAATGTGGGCTAACCAAAGCTTTAAGCAGCTGAAACAACTTCCCAGTTGTTTCACTCAGAAACATGTGAAGGCATGCAGACCATATGTCTTCTTGATCATGCTATTCACTTGTGTGCCACTTTCAGTGAGCTACAGGCAGTCACCCTAAGATGCCAATGTACATCAATATTCTCAAGGTTCCTACTATTTAATGTATACTTTTCTCATGTATTTTACATCCCAAAATGTAATATCTCGCATTTCTCTGGATTAATTGTCATTTCTCTGCCCACATTTCTATTTTTTTTCCTCACTCCATTTCCAAGTGCTGACAGTGTGAACAAATTTGCATGGGAACATTGCAACCTTCCAAATTCATCAAATCTCCAATATAATTTTTCTTTTGGCCTCTGATTATCTGTGATTTTGCCTCAGTTTTGCTCACTCTTCTAGCCTGGATTGGTTCACAATACAATTGTTAGCAATACTTAGAGTCTCTAACGGTCACAATTACTCAATCGATTTACCCTGCCAAGTACATTCTCTTTCTTCCACCTATCACTCGCACACTATTTTTGCTACTTAAAGCTGTCTTGTTTTTTTTTTCCCCTCTTTCCATTTCTGATGGATTTTTGAATCTGAAACACTAATACAGTGCATCTTTCCACAGATGCTTTGGTACCTGATTGTTTCCAACATATAAACAGGCACGGAAATGGCAATCAAAACATGGGGGGGGGTGACACGATTTCTTGGCGGCCGCGCGCACCTGCACACACACACTCACGCGTGCGTACACACACACACGTGCGAACAAGGGTCCCGACATGAAACGTCACCCATACTTTAACTCCAGAGAAGCTGCCTGGCCATCTGAGTTACTGCAGCATTTTGTGTCTCTCTTAATGTTTGGAGTTTTAAATAATCCTAACGTCAGACGGGAGCGGTGTCCCCAGGCTGGATTTAACGCTGCTTCTCTGCGCTGGTCGTAAGCCTGGGCCATTGTTCCCGTAAGTCCAGGTAGGGCTGGTGAGTTAACAGGCAGAGTTGAGCTGGATTTAGCGCTGCTTCTCCGCGCTGGCCGTAAGCCTGGGCCGTCGTTCCCGCAAGTCCAGGCAGGGCTGTAGGTTAACCTGGCGGGACAGGCAGAGTTGAGCTGGATTTAGCGCTGCTTCTCTGCGCTGGCTGTGGGCCTGGGGGCATCTCTCCCATCTGACTCCCGACGCCTCTGGCCATCCCCGGCAGGGGTGGGGGGGCACTCGGGTGGGGACGGGGATGGTCCAGAGGCAGCGCCAGAGACCTGGGATCGATCCAGGTATGTGTCCAGGGCTGCTGAGAGTGTTTTTCGCTTGTGACCTATGACCTGGGCACGCAATTCAAGCATGCAATTCTATGATCTTTGCTCCACGGACGTCTCCCTCCTCCAATCACTGTGCTGAATCATCATGGGTCCACCCCCCATTGCCTGCTGACCGATGTCTCTCTCGTCCAATCGGCGCCCTTGATCATCAGTCCCACCCCCGCTGTCTCGCGGAAAGCGGAGTTCTCACCGAGTTTTAAAGTCCGGCTTACAGAAATTGGAGGGGATCGTCCCTCACCTCTCAAAACAGGGGGGTGTGTGGTGTCCGCTGCATTTAGACACAAAATGATGGAGTAACTCAGTAGTTCAGGCAGTATCTCTGGAGAGAAGGAATTTCTGGATAGAAGGAATGGGTGATTCTTCGGGTTGAGACCCTTCTTCAGACTGGTCTGACTCGACACAAAATTTCACCCACTCCTTCTCTCCAGAGATGCTGCCTGCCTCGCTGAGTTACTCCAGTATCTTCAGTTTAAACCAGTATTTGCAGTTCCTTCCTGCATATTTCCAGCATTTTCTGTTTTTGCATCACATTTCTAGCATGTACAGTGTTTTTTCCTCCAATGTTCGATGATGTCCTGTTACATTTTTGGTTATTAATGTTTCTCAGGGCATTTTCCAGTAATGATCCAGCATAAGGAATTTACAATTGATTGAGTTCTGCAAAAATGAGAGTCCTTAGGAACGTAGGTAATTCACCTGCCATTTTGGGTGGACTATGATTGCATGCATTTCAGCCCTGTCTCTTACATTCTTATGTTAGCTTTGCTATCAGAGAAGGAATCTGTACTTGAAGCCTGAATTTCCTTTTACCCAATTAATTGTCCATCACTATTCATGGCTGAATGTGTCACTACAGCCGTACTTAAATCTGATTTATTGGTTGTGTCAATGCCTCAGGTGGCACATTGGCACAGCTACGTCACAACGTCAGAGACTCAGGTTTGATCTTGACTACGGGTGCTGTCTGTACAGAATTTGCACATTCTCCCTGTGACTCCTTGTTCCTCCCACATCTCAAAGACGTGCAGGTTTATAGGTTAAATGGCTTCTGCAAATGTTCCCCAGCAAATGTTCCACAGAACTAATGTATGGGTGATCGATGATTGGTGTGGACTTGGTGGGCCGAGTGGCATGTTTCCACGCAGTATCTCCAAAACTAGAAACCAATACTAAAATCATTACGAAAATTAAAAGCCTGCTCTTTCAGAGAAAAAAAAAATCCCCGTTCTTTTAGTATGTCTTTTGTCATCTGCAGTATTGTTTATTGTTTCAGATAAAGGTTCTGCTTTACCTCAAACACCTGATCTAAACCCATTTTAAGCTCGTCTTTAAAATTAACCCCGTTGCGACCTTCATTTCCCTTTGTAGAATCATTCGTTTTTGTTTAGTTTTGCATGAGATCTATATTTTTCTGGACCTTTCCTTCATTTCCAATCTCTCAGATCTATCCCTTCATCATGTATCTTGGAACTTGATTCCCCAACCCACCCCGCCCCCGCCCCAACCCCCCACCCCCGCCCCAACCCACCCACCCCCGCCCCCTCCACCTCTCCCTCTCCCGAACCTTTCTAGTGCCAATGCAAGTCAATGCACTGAAATGGTAACTTTGGCTTAATCTCCACACATGGTATTTGGTCTGGCAAGCATTCCCAGGATTATGCCGCAAAAATGTACACAATTCGAAATATTTTGCCTTTGTATCATCTGTAGTTCGACATCTGCCATTATCCACGCAATCATCTGGCTCGTTGTATTGTCCGCTTGACAGCATGCAGTTGTTTGTCCAGCAATTTCATTGATCCTATAACACGCTTCAATTACATCAATCTGGACAATGTGGCCTTCAGGCAAAGCTCAATCATGGGTAAAAACAAAAATTACTTTCCTCTACTTGAAATAAATTAAAACTGGCAATAAGCTTTCACCATGAAATTCTCCCATTATCAAACCTGCACTAAAATATTATTAATAATGTCACAGAAAAACGATTTAGGTGATTTAAAAAAATGGTTGTAGCTCGTGTTTCAATTTTCAGTATCAGAACAATATCAGTAATAGATTTACTGTTGCTGAAAAATAAATGCTTTGCTCAAGGAAAATATCAATGAGCAGCCCTTCCAGGTTCACTACTGATCTGTAAACAAAGCAAGTTGACTGTGAGCTAATATCATAATGTTTTGTGACTGCATTCTGCATCAGGTAATTTGCATTGACATGTATTATGAGACAGAATTTCAACAGAGACTACTCCACCTGTAATGACATCTGACATTTCTGAAGTTTTATCTTAGGATCATAGAGTTATCTAGCACAGAAGCAGACCTTTAGGCCCAAGTAAACCACTCAGGCCAAGTTGCCAACTTGAGCTAATTCCACTTGCCTGTGCCATGCCCATATTCCTCCAAAACCTTTTCTATCCATCTACCTGTCCAAGTTTGCCTTTTAAATGTCATAATTGTATCCACTCCACCATTTCCTCTCTCATCTTATTTCATATGAGCACCAATCTCAGAATCAAAAAGTTGCCTCAAGTCCCTTTGAAAAAAAAAATCCTTTGCACATTAAACCTATGCTGCCAACTCTGAGGAAAATACTGTGGATCTTCACCTTAGCTATGATCTTAATAATTGTATAAGCCTTTATAAGGTTCTTTCTCAGCTTCCTACACTCAGGACAAAAAGACCAAGCCTGTCCTTAGAACTCAAACCACAGATTTGGTTTTATCCCCACAAATAATCTTTGCATCCTTTCCAGTTTAATGACATCCATCCTATAGCTCAGCGACCAGAACTGTACACAGTACTCCAAATGCGACCTTACCAATGACTTGTGTCCAGCATGATATTACCCTCCAACACTCAAACCCCGGCCGATGAAGGCAAGCATGTCAAACATCATCTCCACCACCTTGCCCATTGGAGTATCTGCACCCTTGGGTTTCTCTATTCTACAACTATCCCCAGATCCCTCCGATTTACTGGACAAACCCTGGTTTGCCTTTCTGAAAGTCCAGGTACACTACATCCACTGGCTCTCCCTTGTCCATTTTCCTAGTTACATCATCAAAAAATTCCAGATTAGTCAAGCATGATTTCCCCTTCGTAATTCCATGTTGACTCGGACCAATCCTGTTACTGCTATCCAAATGTTCGGCAATCTCATTTTTTATAACTGACTCCAGCATCTTCTCCCCTACCAATTTCAGGCTAACTGGTGTATAATTCCCTGTTTTCTCTCCCGCCTTTCTTAAAAAGTGGGATAACATTAGCTACCCACCAATCCACAGGAACTGATCCTGAATCTACTGAACATTGGAAAATGATCACCAATGCATCCACTATTTCTAGAGCCACATCCTTAAGTACTCTGGGATGCAGACCACCGGGCCCTGGGGATTTATCAACCTTCCGTCCCATCAGTCTATCCAACACCATTTCCTGCCTAATGTGGATTTCCTTCAGTTCCTCCGTCACCCCAGATCCTCTGGCCACCACTATATCAATCTGGATGATGTTGTGAACGTCATTAGTAAGTTTGCAGATTATACAAAATGCCTTATGCCGTGTTTATCCAAGATTACAGTGGTATCTTGAACTAGGAAAGTGGGCCAAGAAGTGGTAGATGGAATTTAGCTTGGACAAGTGTGAAGTATTACATTGTAGTAAATTTAACCAGGCCAGGATTTACAACGTTAATAGCAGGTACATAGTCCCTTTAAAGTGGCAACATAGGTAGACAGGGTGGTGAAGGCAGTGTTTGAAAACTTGTCTTTGGTGGTTACGGTAACGAGTACAGGAGTTGGGATGCTATGTTGCTATTGGTTTAATTGCATGGAAATCTGGTCACCCTGCTGCAGGAAAGCTGTCATTATGTTAGAAAGAGTGTACAAAAGATTCATATGGATGTTACCAGGACTGGAGGGCCTGAGTTATATGGAGCAACATTTTTCACACAGAAGCTGGTGGGTATATCGGAGCTGCACAGGCAGATACTATTACAATGTTTAAAATATATTTTGATAAGTGCATGGATAGAAAAACTGAGGGATATGGGACAAATGCAGGCAGATGGGACTAGATCAGATAGACATCTGGGTTGGCACAGATGAGTTTGGTTGAAAGACCTATTTCGATGTGGTGTAACTCAATAACAGCAACTAGTTTTAAAGAGATTACTATTTAGTATGTTCTGCCATTTGGTTTTTTGCACAACACGTTTTAAACAACAGGTCATGATATTTTGGTTGATTTTTAGAGTTAAGGAGTTGTGACAACATTTATATCAAGGTCTCTGGCAATAAAATATGAATGGCCGTTGGCTCCTAGGTTCTTCAAGTGTAAGATCCAAGATACAATGGCATTTGTGACATTTCTATTTAGTGACATCCATCAGTTCTGATATGGTTCTGTTCACATTGATCAAAATCCTGTTAGTGACAGGCCAGTCAAGAAGCCCACTTTCAATATCAGTTAATTTAACCAAGCAAGAGCTGTAACAAAGGAAGAATAAAGAGCTATATATTCAAGTCTGTTTATTCACCAAGTTTGATGAGATTGCATACAGTGAAGAAAGGAACTACAGGTGCTGGTTTAAATCGAAGATAGACACAACATGCTGGAGTAACTCAGCAGGAGAGGCAGCATCTCTGGAGAGAAGGAATAGGCGACATTTCGGGTTGCGTCCCTTCTTCAGTCTCGACCCGAAACATCACCCATTCCTTCTATCCAGAGATGCTGCCTGTCCCGCTGAGTTACCCCAGCATTTTGTGTCAATCTTTTGCAGATAGTGAAGATGGGGAGTAAAGTTCAAAAGGGATAATTAAAGATGGAGTGAACAAAATTGTGACAGATAGTGTTAAGTATAAAGAGGTCTACAATTATCCACTCTGATCCCAAGGAAAATGGACCAGAATTTAAAAAAAGAATCATAAAGTCTTACTGCATGGAAACAAGCCCTTCGGCACAACTTGCCCACATTGGCCAACATGTCCCAGCTACACTGCTCCCACCTGCCTGCATTTGGCCCATATCCCTCTAAACATGTACATGTCTAAATGTTTCTTAAACGTTGCGACAGTCCCTGCATCAACTACCTCCTCTGCAGCTCGCTCCATACATCCACCACCCTTCGCGTGAAAAAGTTACCCCTCAGGTTCCTACTAAATCTTTCCCCGCTCACCTTAAACCTATGATTCTCGATTCCCCTACACTGTGTGTCTTCCGAATCTATTCCTCTCATGATTTTATACACTTCTAAGATCACCCCTCATCCTCCTGCGCGCCAAGGAATAGAGTCCGGGTCTGCACAACGTCTCCCTATAGCTCAGGCTCGAGTCCTGGCAACATCCTCGTAAATCTTTCCTATAACATGGTGCCCAAAACTGAACACAATATTCTAAATGCGGCCCCACAAACGTCTTATACAACCACAACGTGAACTCCCAATTTCTATTCTAGAACTGATGAAGGCCAATGCGCGAAAAGCCTTTTTGACTACCCTTTCTACCTGTGATGCCACTTTCAATGGACTATGTAGCTGTACTCCGAGATCCTTCTGCTCTACAACACTCCCAGAGTCCTACTGTTAACTGTGTAGGTTCTGCCCATGTTCGTGCTCCCAAAATGCAACTTACATTTCTCTGTATTAAATTCCATCAACCATTTCTCAGCCCACCCAAGCAAGATCCTGCAATTTCTGACACTCACCTTCACTATCCACAATACCACCCACTTTTGTGTTATTTGCAAACTTGCTAACCGTGCCATGTATGTTCTCATTTAAATGATTAATATAGATGACAAACAGCAAAGGTCCCAGCACCAAACTCAGAGATAAAACCACAAATCACTGGCCTCCAGTTCGAAAAACAAACTCCCACCGTCACCCTCTGCTTCCTTCCTTGAAGCCAATTTTGGCAGAGAGTTCCAGAGATTCACCACCCTCTGTGTGAAAAAAGTTCTCCTCATCTCGGTTTTAAAGGATTTCCCCCTTATCCTTAAGCTGTGACCCCTTGTCCTGGACTTCCCCAACATCGGGAACAATCTTCCTGCATCTAGCCTGTCCAACCCCTTAAGAATTTTGTAAGTTTCTATAAGGTCCCCTCTCAATCTCCTAAATTCTAGAGAGTATAAACCAAGTCTATCCAGTCTTTCTTCATAAGACAGTCCTGACATCCCAGGAATCAGTCTGGTGAACCTTCGAAAAACAAACTCCCACCGTCACCCTCTGCTTCCTTCCTTGAAGCCAATTTTCTACCCAATTAGCTATCACTCCTTAAGTCCAAAGGAATCTAGCCTTCTTGAACAGCCTACCATGCAGAACCTTGTCCAATGTGTTACTAAAATCAATGCATACAACATCTACAGCTCTGCCTTTTTAGTCACATCTTCAAAAAATCCATGTACAAAACCATGTTGAGTATCCCTAATCAGCCCTTGTCCATCTAATGATATGTACATCCCATCCCTCAGAATACCCTTTAGTAACGCTCCAACCACAGATGTTAAGCTTACTGGCCTGTGGTACCCAGCCTTTTTCCTGCAGCCCTTCTTGAATAGAAGCACAACATTTGCCTCCCTCCAGTCTTCCAGCACCTCATCTGTATTTAACGATGAATCATAAATCTCCACGAGGGCTCCTGTAATTTCCTCTCTAGCTTCCCACATGTCCTCGGATATATCAGATCAGGCCCGGGAAATGTGTTTAAGAAGGAACTGCAGATGCTGATCAAAGGTAAAATCAAAGGTAGACAAAAATGCTGGAGAAACTCAGCGGGTGAGGCAGCATCTACGGAGAGACATCTATGGGAAATACAATACAATCAATACAGTATAATCAATTTTATTCGTCACTTGCACGTAAAGTGCAAGTGAAATGAATTTGCACTTGTGAAAAGTGAAATGTGTCTATCTTCTTATCTGGTAGTCTTCCTGGTAAAAACAGGAGAAATATTCATCGACGAACTTGCCCATCGCCTGTGACTCCACAATGAGTTGATCGTTTGGATTCCTGCGAGGTTCCACCCTCTCTCTGGTCACCCTTTTTGTTTTTGGTGCTTATAAAATCTCTTGTGATTATTCTTAAGGCTAAGCCCGAGCCATCTCCTATGCCCTTTTTGCCCTTCCGATTTCCTTTTTTTTTTTAAACTTGTTGCCTAGTTCCCAAAACTAGTCATGGGATATATTTTATTCCTGCTGGCTATACATGTCCCATGCTTCCTTCTTACTCTTGACCAAAGCCACAATTCCCCTCGTCATCCAAGCTACATCATGTTTGCCTGCATTGCCCTTCACTCTGACAGGGATGTGCATGTCCTGAACTCTTGTCCACAAACATTTAAAAACATCCCACTTTCCTGACGTTCCCTTTCCATCAAGCAACCAACTGCAATCAACTTGAGCGAGTCCATCTCTCATACCCTCAAAATTGGCCTTGCCCCAATTTAGCATTTTAACTCGCAGGCCCACTGTCCCATTTATAATTATTTTAGACCTAATAGAAAAGTGGTCGCTGGTCCCAAAAGGTTCATCCATGAACACTTCATCCACTTGCCCTTTTCCAATTTCCGAAGACTAGACCAAACATTGCCTTCTCCCATGTCAGACCCTCAACATATTGCCAGAGGAAACTTTCCTGAGTACATTTGGCAAATTGAATATAATTGAGAAGCAAGGAGCTACAGTGGAATGGGGAGATTAAGGGCCTCATGTACAAACACCACAAAAGCCAGCAGACAGGTACAACATTTCACAATTATAGATTATTATTTTTTATTGGAAGTTAAAAGAGTTAAACAAATTTCTGGTCATACTGCATCCAAAGTGCTGCTTTCAGCGATGTATTTTGCATATCATCCATTTATCATTCCGAAAGATCGTATAGTCCAGGAGGGATTGCATCATGCATTTATCAGAACTCAGGGGCTACAAAGTTCCCTAAACAATGAACGCATTCACTTCAGTGTAGGCAAATAAGGAATGATATTTGAATAATTCAGTTATTTTATAATAAAAACAGGTAGAAGCAAACCATTTTATGGGCTGTTCTCCAATCATGTCAGAAATACTTCTTCTCTCACCTCAAATTCTATTGGGTGAGCTAAAGTTAAAAAAAAAATGTTTATAACGCGTTTCAGAGATTCAAATTGTATATAGTAGGGTAAATAGTAGAGAAGGTGGAGGATAATGGGAAGCAGATTGGCAAGGGCATGGAGGGCTTAAAATTAGAATGAGAATTTTAAATTAGAGCTGTCATCTGACAGCAAATAGGGTGATGGCCAACCATGGCCTGCAGCTCATGGTTAAAACAGGAGCTGCAGAATTTAAGGATTGCGGAGAGTTGAAGAAAGTCAGTTAGGAATGCAAAATGTGTTAATGAGGACTTTGGCAGCTGATAAGCCAAGATGTAGTTAGACGTGTATTGCGGATGGAAATACAGGCGAGATCTGAAAAAACAGAAAGCAGGTGCAGGAGTGGGCCATTCGACCCTTTGAGCCAGCATCACCATTCAATATGATCATGGCTGATCATCCACAATCAGTACCCTGTTCCTGCTCCCCCCCATATCCCTTGATTTGGTTAGTCCCAAGAGCCATATCTAACTCTCTCTTGAATACATCCATGTGAATTGGCCTCCACTGCCTTCTGTGGCAGAAAATTCCACAGATTCACACCTCTCTGGGTGAAAAGGTTTTTCCTCACCTCAGTCCTAAATGGCCTACCCCTTATTCTTACACTGTGACCCCTGATTCTGGACGCCCCCAACATCAGGAACATTTTTCCTGCATCTAATCTGTCCAATCCCTCAATAATGTTATATGTTTATATAAGAACCCTCTCATCCTTCTAAATTCCAGTGAATACAAGCCCAGTCGATCTATTCTTTCATCATATGTCAGTCCTGCCGTCCTGGGAATTAACCTAGTGAACCTATGCTGCATTCCTCAATAGCAAGAATGTCCTTCCTTCCACAAATTAGGAGACCAAAACTGAACATAATATTCCATGTGCCGTCTCACCAGGGCCCTGTACAACTGCAATAGGACCTCCTTGCTCCTATACTCTAATCTTCTCGCTATGAACAGATATGATACCAAGATTGCAAGCATCAAATTTAATTTTAGAACAATGGCTTGGACAAATGGACATAATCATTTGTGGGAGGATGAAGTTGGGTGCCGGACATTAAAATTGATGACCAGCTTCAAGTAAGCACCTCCTCATCCAGGGTAGTGTGCTGAAAATCTCAGCATAGGGGAGGCGACAAAGCAAAATGGTAAAAAAAAAAAGGAGGGGATAAAGCAAGGTAAAACTGTATGTTGACATCAAACCTGCATTTTTGGATAGGAAAACTGTCACAGCCATTATAGTTCCAATCATCCTTGCACTCAAACTGAACTGTAATGAAAACTACCATGAAAGTATAAAATGTTTAAGAGGGAACTGCAGATGTTGGAAAATCGAAGGTCGACAAAAATGCTGAAACATTGCCTATTTCCTTCGCTCCATAGATGCTGCCTCACCCGCTGAGTTTCTCCAGCATTTTTGTCTGCCTATGAAACTATAAAATATAATTTTGATTTATTATCTTATTATTGCATTTAATCAGCTTCTCCTTTCTTGTTATCTTCACCAACATATGTTTTCAATGCACATTGATTTCACAAAGTAATAACCTATCCTTTGCCAAGGTGCAGTCCAGTAAAAGTTTTGTTTAAATGTCCTTGTTGCATGAAATGTCATTCTTACGATGAATAATTGAACACAGAATTAACCCCTAAGCAGTGAAATCAGCATTTACAAAGGCCACTCGAAAATCAATCCTTGTAAACACAAATAATGAATACAAAGTAACATGGAGTTCATTTCCCCTTCCTCTGTACTGTCAATGTCTACAAGAAAGAATCAAAAGTCCCTTTGCTATGGACAATAGCTGCAGGAGAAGGCCATTTGGTCCTTCGAGCCAGCACCGCCATTCAATATGATCATCACTGATCATCCACAATCAGTACCCCGTTCCTGCCTTCTCCCCATATCTCCTGACTCCGCTATCTTTAAGAGCCCCATCTAGCTCTCTCTTGAAATTATCCAGAGAACCAGCCTCCACCGCCCTCCGAGGCAGAGAATTTCTCAGACTCACAACTGTGAAAAAATATTTCCATTTCTCCATTCTAGATGGCTTCCCCCTTATTCTTAAACTGTAGCACCTGGCTCTGGACTCCCCCGACATCGGGAACATGTTTCCTGCCTCTAGCTTGTCCAAACCCTTAATAATCTTATATGTTTCAATAAGATCCCCCTCATCCTTCTAAATTCCAGCGTATACAAGCCCAGCCGCTCCAATCTATCAATATTTGACAGTCCCGCCATCCCAGGAATTAACCTTGTGAACCTACGCTGCACTCACTCAATAGCAAGAATTGAAGACCAAAACTGCACACAATACTCCAGGTGTGGTCTCACTCGGGCCAATGACATATACCTCAACAACGACATGGACCTTAATCAGAGGTGTTAGTCCTGCCCCTCTTCTTTCAATAAGCCTAACCTTCCTAGGCCACAGTTGAGGAACATATAGAACCATCGATTGTCAAAAATCAACAGTCTTACTTTTTCTAAATTCTGATTTCTAAATCTATGCTTTTAACCTCATTCGTCACAATGCCTCAGATCCCCTCTCATCCTTTTGCTTTTCACCTTAAACGTGATATCTGTTCTTAAGGCACCTCCATCATGAGGAAAATCTCTTACTATCTACGCCTCTCATCTTTTGTTTTGATCAGGCCAGCTCTTAGCCTCTGTCTCTTCAGTCCCTCCCTTTGCCCAGTATCTCCAATCTCATTCTCCCCTTTCCTATTTATTCTCCAACCCAAATCCATTGAGTCTTCCCAAATATAATTGTGGGTTTTTTCCCTGCAATCACCAGTTTCCAATCTTGCCTTTTCCCTCTCAACACCAACCTAACCCCAATCCAATCTTTATCCCTGCACCACCCCACCTAAGCCCAACCAAAACTTTCTCTGAAGTAAGTCAAACTAATTACATGAAAATCACATTGTAAATGAACCATGCCCACTTGTAAATCTGGTCTTGTACCTTCATCACAATGACTTAATCAAATGTGACATCAAAACAATCTTTATCTAAACAATCTCCCCACTTGTTATGCTCCAACTAAAACAACGCAAAATGACAAGTGCAGCATAAACCCTTTTTTTATTAAAATATGACATTTTACTGGAAAAATCCATCGGTTTTTAATCCATCGGTTGATAAAAAGAGATGTGCAGTTCAATAAAAACAATGTTTTACAGCTGAAAGGATAGACAGGTTGTTCACGTGGAAGCCTTCGTCAAAACTATTGACATCATAGACATTGATTTTCGAGGCCATGTCACAACAAATTACAGAACACAATTTCAGACTGGTCCAAGCAGATAATCTGGCACTGAATTATAATCCTAGTGGATATGGGAATTGTATTGTGATAAGAGGGGTTTATTTGCCTTCAAGTAACTGGAATCAAGGAAGATTATTGCAATTGAATATTAAAGATTATTCTGTTCCACATATTTAATACGAATCGAACAAGGAAACATTTCGTAGCACTAAAAAATACAAAACTTGTTAAAATATATATTCCAAGAATTTGTCCATGTTTCACCATTTCTTTAAATCACCATTTGATGTAACCACTGACACGATAGCAAATAATTGATTCACAGAGATTCATTTATATTCTTGAACTCAACTCTTTTTTTTCCCCTCGAAGAGTCAGCTGGATTGTGCTATGACCATTGTGCAGGCAGCCTTGCAAGCTAAATTTCCCTGTATCCACACACAGTGACTGCATTGCCTCCATGTTTATACAAGCCTAAATATTGAACCCGTCTGCCTTGACTGTCGTGCGCACCATCTAGAAAGTGCCCAAGCTGCAATTGAGTATTCCACAGCACCACTCAATACCACCATCCCTGCCACCATGAATGACAAAGGCTTCAAACAAATGGGAAGACCATCCTAATTGTAGCTTCCCTTTCAAATCACCCCCAATTTGGAAATATATCATCTGTCTAAAACCCTAAACTCTTTAATCAACTGCACCAGAACAAATGCAGTAGTTCAAGGTCATTGTTCATGTCCACCTCGGCAAAGGCAATAAATACTGGCCTTCCCAGTAACAGAAATATCCCAAACACACAGGAGGAAAATTATATTAGACTGTGAATAATGATACCAATCATGACTACCTTTAATCAGTTATGTACTCCAAATTAAAATCCACAGATGGAAACATCCCAGAGCTTCACCCACCTAACCAGGTCTGCAGCAACCATGTTATTTGCTGTAGTTTCTCAATACACAACTAGCATAACATTTTTATTTGTTTATGTGAATATCTGCAGAACCAGCTTTCACGTTCTTTACTGCCAATTGCCAAAAAGATGTAACATGGTTTTAGTTATCTGCAAATATAAACTTCGAGAAATTAAAAAAAATAGTAATGATTTATTGAAAAAAACCTCTAGTTCGACTGGTGCAAAGGTAAATGGTTCATAACATAAAACACATCAATGCATACACATATGGATTGGGTTTCAAGAAATTCAACCTATAGTTTATTATATATTTGCAAGGAGGGTAGAGGAACAAGTAAACTTGGAAGTTCAAGGTAGTGGCATTGAGATAGCAATAGTAAATAAATCCTTGGGATTTCTGAAACAGTATAAAACCAGAGAGTCCATACACAACGTTATGAGTGTGACAGGTCAGGAGGGCTGGCTGTGTCCTGGGGGCGGAGTTGGATTAATGGGAGGTGGTCCTCAAACTGCGGTTCCATCAAGATGCAGCACAGAATGCCACAGGAGATCCTTTTCCCTGTGGCTAAACTGTTCAACTCTTCCCCCTTCTGTCGTGGGGTAGACCAAGACCTCCCCTCCACCGCCCCCCCCCCCCCCCCCCCCCCCCCCCCAAAATCTTTGCACATCCCCAATACTTTCCACTCATCGCTTTAATTTCATGTTTCATGTATTTCGTATTTCGATGACTGTTGGCAGATCAATTTCCCTCCTGGGATAAATAAAGTTCTGTCGTATCGTATCATGACATAGCTGGTAGAGCTGCTGCCTCCCATTGAGAGACTTTGATCCTGGCCTTGGGTGCTGTCTACGTGGAGTTTGCACCTTCTCCCTGTGTCCATATGAGTTACTTCAGGGTGCTCAAATTCCACGTGATAAGAGCAGAATTAGGCCATTTGGCCCATCAAGTCTACCCTGACAATCCATCATGCCTGATCTATCTCTCTCTCTCCTAACCCCATTCTCCTGCCTTCTCCCCATTACCGCTGACACCCGCACCAATCAATAATGTATCCATCTCTGCTTTAAAATATCCATTGACAGCCTCCACAAAGCAACAAAGAATTCCACAGATTCACCACCCTCTGACTAAAGAAATTCCTTCTCATCTCTTTCCTAAAGGAATGTCCTATAATTTTGAGGCCATGGCCTCTAGTCCTAGACTCTCCCGCTAGTGGAAACATCCTCTCCACATCCACTCTATCTAGCCTTTCACTAGTCGGTAAGTTTCAATGAGGTCCACCCTCATCCTTCTAAACTACAGCGTGTACAGGCCCAGTGCTGTCAAATGCTCATCATATGTTAACCCACTCATTCCTGGGATCATTCTTGTAAACCTCCTTTGGATCCTCTCCAGGGCCAGCACATCCTTCCTCAAATATGGTGTCCACAATACTCCAAATGCTGCCTGACCAACACGCTATAGATCCTCAGCATTACATCCCTCAATTATGTGTGGGTTTTGTGAGTTAATTGGCCTCCGCAAATTGTCTCTCGTGTGCAGGGAGTCGATGAGAAAGTGGGATAGCATAGAACTAATGGGTGATTAATGGGCAACATGACGGAGGGCCCATTTCCATGCTGTATCTCCAACCTAAACTTAAAAAAAAAAAGTCTGGTTCCAGATGGAGCAATGTGTTGAATTCAAGAAAATGTTCAGAAAGGCAGTCATGATCTCGGCAGAAGAAATGTATTGGAATGTTATCATGATACGTGGTGCAAAAAAGCTGTGTCTGCTCTCCTTACAGCAGAGTGTTATGGGGAGATTCTAGCTATTTAAATTAATGGATGTTTGCAAACATGAACTAATTTCCAGAAGAGTAAATAAGCAGAAAATAATATAACTAGCTGTTAAAACAAAACAGAGCAAAACTCTTCCTGAAAAATATACTCAAACTTATTGTGATCTGGAAGGTACTGATTCAGTAAAGATGAAAAAATTGCTGGATAACTACTTGCAAGGGGGTTTGGAGCAAAATTGTGAGTACGTTTATTAGCAGAAAAATTGTACCATGGCTCAAGTGATCTGTAATACGATTCAAGAGAATTCATATAGATCAAGTAGTTTAATTGAAGTCATTTATCCAATACTTATCTTACCCGCCTTTATCTAATCTTACCCGCCATCATCTTTTGTGCCTCATAAGGTTCCATGTATCCATTTTCCATTTCCTGCTTTTTGAAAACTTTATTCTTCAATTCGTTTTTGGCATCAAATGGATCAGAGTAGTCATCCTGAATAGCAACCTGAAACCGTCAAAAACCAATTTGATTAGCAACAGCAACAATTTGATTGCTGATATAGTACAGCAGATACCAACATACTTAAAACTCCTATGACCACAGAGAGAACTAAGAAAAAGGCCATTGACGATGGAGAAATCTAACAATAATATAGGAAACTGACAAGGGAATAACAAAGGCTTTGGCCATAAATTTTCGGAAGGTCCCACAACACAATAATTTAAATTGAAAAATTACAAAATTACTTTGTTCTTTACGAAGATGAAGGTAAAACAGGAAATTATAGACCTGTACATCTAACATGTTATGTGAAAGTTAATAAAATATATGAACGGTGACATAGTTACTTCAAAATTTTGACGTTAGAGAACCAACAAGAATTTGTAATAGGTCAATCATGTCCAATTAAAAATAAACACATTTGAGAGGGTAAAACCAATAACAGATAAGAAAATAGTTTTTGTGATATGGCAGAAGCTATTCACTAAGATTCCACACAAAAGACCATTAGCTTATGCAACAGAAAGCAAGGCATTGATCTTTTGGAGACTGGCTATGCAAAATATTAGCTTTCGACTTTCCAACATGTGAATACATCAATTAGAAGGTAGACTGGTGCCGTCCCACTGGAATCTTTGCTAGCATCGTAATAAATTAAATGCATATTAATTGATACAAATGATATATACTTATTATGCAAAATGTACCAAAACAATTTGCTGGCCAAGAAATGCAGATGAAATAAACTCTGCCATTTAACCATTCCAGTTAGTTATTTATTCGCAAATTATTCATTTGTAGGCAAAAAAAAATACATACAAACAGTTGAGTAGGTAGGAACTGCAGATGCTGGTTTACACCAAATATAGACACAATGCTGGGGTAACTCAGTGGGACAGGCAGCATCTCTAAAGAGAAGGAATGGGTGACGTTTTTGGTCGAGACCCTTCCTCAGACATAGTTATTAGGGATAAGGGGCCCAAAGTAAATGCCTTATCATTTAAATCATGTTAAATTGTGGAACATAAATGTTTGTCCAATTCATCCATTGATGTTCTTAGAAGCAGAGTAGCTGTCAATGTTCACAAATGTCATCAATGCATTGGTGAGTGCTTTCTGGAACAAAAGATTCTTAAAATAACAAAAGCCCAAGCCATGAAAGAACTTGCGATGGGTGACGTTTTGGGTCGAGACCCTTCCTCAGACATGTTCGCCCGATGACCGCATGTGTTTTCTCCAGGCGCTCCAGTTTACTCCCACATTCCGAAGACGTGCAGGTTTGTAGGTTAATTGGCTTCAGTAAAGTCTCTGGTGGGTAGGATAGAACTAGTGTATGGGCGATTGCTGCCATTGTGGACTCAGTCAGCCAAAGGACCCGTTTCCACGCTGGATCTCTAAACTAAACCAAGACATGTGGAATCTTCCAAACTTCTAAGAAAATAGAAGCATTGATGAGCAATTGCATCAATGTGCTGGGACCTGGACAGATCAAAGATGTGCATGCTAAGGAACTCAAAACTGCTGATTCTCTCCACTGCTGACAAAGACAGATGAATGGTCCCTCAGCTTTACCTTACTGGTCAACAATCAGCTCCTTGGTACTACATTTGCCTCTAAAGATGGAGGTATTGACAGCAAATTTAAAGGTGCCGTTAGAACGGTATCCGGTTATTTAATCATGGGTTTTGAGTAAAGGAATGAGCATGCGTCTTTGAGGTGCATGTGCTGATGGTTAGCGAGAAGGTGGTGTCATTGCGAATCCGTACTGCTTGAGATATGCCAGTAAGGAAGTCAAGGATCCAATTGCAAATGGACAGAGACACCGTTCCCTGTGTTTATAATGAGTTTGGAATGGATGATGCTTTTTAAATGCCAAGTTGCAGTCTATGAACAAACAGCCTGGTGTACGTGTTCTTGCGGTCCAAGTTGTCTAACACAGAATGGAGAGCCAGCGAGATTGTATCCATAGTCAAAATGTTGGGGTGGTTGGCGAATGAAGTGGGACTCGATCCTTGCTGAAGAAGAAATTACAACCAATCTTCGAAAGCACTTTATTGCAATGGATGTGAGCGCCACTGGTCATTAGCCATTCAGGCATGTTCCCTTTCTCTTCTTGGGCACTGCCACCCTTGGGACATAATGGCGAGAAGTTGAAGATGTCCACAGAAACTCCAGCCAGATAGTACACACAGGATTTAAGGATGCAGCCAGTTACGCCATCAGGGCCAGACAATTTGACGGCTCACCTTCAAAAAGGATCTTGGGTTTTCAGCCTCAGAGACCGAGATCAGTGTTGTGGGGGAATGTGGGGGCTTGTGAAGATACATCATTGTTCTCCCTCTCAAATGTTTTTAATGATCACTTAAGAAAAAAAATGGGGTAGGACAATGGATACCTGCGTTATTCTTTATTTTTATTATCAATCTACACACATTGCCCCAGAATGAAGAAGCAAAAACAGGCACTCAGAAATTTTTGCTAAGTAATTAAAAATAAATATCACATTTACATAAGTATTCAGACTAGGCCATGAGGATGAAGGAATTGTCGATAAAGATCTGAGACAGGATTGTAGTCGAGACCCATATCTGGGGAAGGGCATAAAACTATTTCTGCAGCATTGCAGGTCCCAAAGAGCAAAGTAGCCTCCATCAATTCTTAAATGGAAGAACTTTGGAAACACCAGGACTCTTCATAGAGCTGGCCGTCCGGCTAAACTGAGCAATCGGGGGAGAAGGGCCTTGGTCAGGGAGGTGACCCAGAACCCGATGGTCACTCTTACAGAGCTCCAGAGTTCCTTTGTGGAGATGGGGGAACCTTCCAGAAGGACAACTATATCTGCAGCATTCCACCAATCAGGCCTTTATGGTAGAGTGGCCAGACGGAAGCCGCTCCTCAGTAAAAGGCACATGACAGCCAAGCCAACGAGGCGTGGCTTTGTGCCAAGTCTGTGAATGTCCTTAAGTGGCCCAGCCCGAGTCCAGATTTGAACCCGATCGAACATCTCTGAAGGGACCTGAAAACAGCTGTGCATCAACGCTCCCCATCCAACCTGACAGAGCTTAAGAGGACCTGCAGAGAAGAATGGGAGAAATTACCCAAATACAGGTGTGCCAAGCTTGTAGCGTCACACCCAAGAACACTCGAAGCTGTAATCATTGCCAAAGGTGCCTCAACACAGTACTGAGTAAAGGGTCCGAATACTTATTTAAATATGATATGTTATTTATTGTTAATTACTTTGCAAAAATTTCTAAACACCTGTTTTTGCTTTTTTTATTATGGGGTATTGTGCGTAGATTGATGATTTAAAAAATAAATAAAAAATTTTGAATGAGGCTGTAATGTAACAAACTGTGGAAAAGGTGAAGGGGTCTGAATACTTTCTGAATGCACTGTATGTATATGTGTGTATACATACATACATACATACATTTATATACAACTGATGTCAACTTGGATTTATAGGGGAAGACAAATTAAATTTAAGAGCTTGTAGATGATACAAAATGTAGAAAGGTGATATATAAATTAAAAAAAACTCCCAAAGAAATGGAAGGCAAACAAGGTCAAATCTAAATGCATATTAAATAAATAGATTAAATGTGAAGCAGGGTGCTGGGCAAAAAAATAAGGGACACTCTAAAATTATTTGTGATGTTATTTAAAGCAAAGGGAAATCGAGGAATGAAAAATTGTCTTTTGGAGGAACAGTAGGTCAAGCAACATCTGTGGGTGGAAAGGGATGATCGATGTTTTGGGTCAAAACACTATCAGGACTGAGGGGGGTGGGATTGGAGAGACAGAAGCAATGGGTAAGCCGAATGTGGTGAGATGAAGAAGCCGTGAAGGACAAATGTAGCTAGGTAGGGGAGGAGAAAGGAGTGGATTAGGGAGGCAGAGGCAGGTAGATGATGGATGGAGGCAGACACAAATAAAAAGGAGCAAGACAGTCTGGGGAGGGGAGGTTGAAGGTGAATATGGAGACAGTTTGTTAGAAAAACTTCCATGCATTGGTTTTAAAAAAAAGAGCCACTGAAGGTATGTGTGCAAATTTGAACAACTTAATGAACCACTGGTTACATCTCCGTTTGTGTTTAGGTCCAGATTTTACACGGGTTGTAACCCAGTCTATTTGAACATGCCTTTATTTGCGAGAACATCAGACAGCAATGTTAAGACATCCTTCGCATTATATTTGACTCAGCATTGAAATTTGACAAACAAGTCAATGCCGTGGTAAAAGCTAGCTTCTTCCAGCTTCGGACAATAGCTAAAATAAAACAATTCATCCAGTTTGACGACCTCGAAAAGATCATCCACACATTTATCTCCTCCCGCCTCGATTACTGCAACTCCCTTTACACTGGCAACAGCCAATCTTCCCTGTCCCACCTGCAACTGGTCCAAAACGCCGCAGAGAGACTTCCGACGGGCATCCGAAAAAGGGACCACATCACCCCAATTCTGGCCTCTCTCCAATGGCTCCCTGTGCAGATCCGAATAAATTTCAAGAACCTTCTTTATGTTTACAAATCCCTTAACGGGCTTGCCCCCACCTACATCAAAAGTCTGCTTACCCACCACACCACCTCCAGGTCCCTCAGATCGGCCGACTTGGGGTTTCTGAACATCCCACGGTCTGGGCATAAGCTCAGGGGTGACCGCGCCTTTGCGGTTGCAGATTCTAGACTGTGGAACAGCAGCATCCCTCTTCCCATCAGAACTGCCCCCTCCATCGACTCTTTTAAGTCGAGACTTAAAACCCATCTTTACTCTCAAGCCTTTCTTGACATCCTCTGAGGGAGGGCTGTATGTATTTATGTATGTACTTAATCTATGAACCACTGTTGTAGAACGTTAATACCTCCACCAATGGAAAGCACTTTGGTCAACGAGAGTTGTGTTTTTAAATGTGCTATAGAAATAAGTGACTTGAGTTGACATCCACACAGACAGTGTTGCAATATGCATCCTGCATGGCTTGTTTTAAACCAAACAAATACTGAACTGCAAGGCACAGAATGATATAAACTGGCACTCCCACTCAAGGCCAGTGATTTTTTTTGATTTTTTTTAAAACCACCTGATATCGGATAATAACTTCCAAACAGAAAAATGATCCGATCTTAAATTAAATTTCACAAGTGTAATCTCTCACAACACACATGCCGTCTTTTCCTGACAATTCTACATCATGAAAAATCAAATATATGCTTTCCAGATTATATATTTGGACACAAAAGTCCTCTGTTTTGATACTATTGCTGTTGGGGACTAAAACTGTATCGGCTCTGCACACATGCACTTGAGGCATGGTACTGACGTTCAAGGGGGATTGGCACTTGTGCAATGTTTTCCAACAGTACTACACCCTGAAGAACAGTACTACACCCTTGATAATGTTACCATTATTTTTGAAGATCTAACAAATATTACATTTTTTTCTGCGCAAGGTAAAACTGCAATCTGCATACACTTTAGGGTGAATATGCCGTCAGAAAGGATTTTTCAGGATGTATCATACATACAAACCCACATATGTAGTTAGAGAAGAGAGGGATGAGGAACAAACAAGTACATACATGCAGAAAATAATGAGATGTGTACACCACTTACATAAGCAGAGGAGAGGGCAGTTTTCAAAAGGTTAAAAATTAGCTGCAGATAAAAACCTATGTACTGCGACACAAACCGTTTCCATTGCAAAAAACAATGATTTCAAAGGAATGACTGTAGTTGCATATCTTCTTGAAAGAATTATCACATACATACCTGCCTCTTCAAAAGTCAATCAAAATTTAAACCTCAAAATCTAACACACCCAAAATATCTGGCCATATAAAAGCAGCCACAAAAGAGGGCAATGACACATTAAAAACTGGGGATTGCACAAAGTGTGGTGGAATATACTCTCATTATAACATGAATTGCAACACTTAATGAATACTCAGTACTTCTGTGTAGGAAGGAACTGCAGATGCTGGTTTAAATCAAAGGCAGACACAAAATGCTGGAGTAACTCAGCGGGACAGGCAGCATCACTGGAGAGAAGGAATGGGTGACGTTTTGGGTCGAGACCCTTCTTCAGACCCAAAACATCACCCATTCCTTCTCTCCAGAGATGCTGCCTGTCCCACTGAGTTACTCAAGCATTTTGTGTCTACCCTCAGTACTTCTGTTTTGATTTGTTGATATCATTTACTGGTACATCCATGTCCACCTCCAGAATGGAGGGGTCTAGCACATATATCAAATCACACAACAATGCAAAGAGTGATGGGATAAAGACTGGGAATACCTTTGTACTAAGAGTGCAATATCAAAAGCACATGGTGTGTTGTGTTTCAATATTCTTATTTACTTTTGAATCCAGTATTAACACCATACTTCGTCAAGATGGCAAACTGAAAACTCCTCGAGAGCATGCGTGCAACTTGAAGGCATTCTGTCTGATTCAGAACTGAAGGCATTCTGTCTGATTGTTGCATCTTAAAGGCAGGCACGAGGGTGGCCCAATTTGAAGCCATGCAATCTAATATAAGATATGCAAGTGCTGTGATGTCAATTTTGTGTCCTCTGTTGTCTCAGCATTCTTTTTATGGAAAGTGGCTGCTGTTGATAATGCCTGCATTTACTGCCATTCTACAGCCCACACCTAGTTTTGCCCAGGCACAGCTCCATGTTGGTGTGAAATACTTCATTCTCAGTGACACTGTGAATGGAAATGTCATCAATAATCATCCCCACTTTTAGTTTCTTAATGAAAGGAAGGTCATTTTCAAAATATGTGGCACACCAACTGGGTACCTGGTGGGTAAGGAGAAAACACTTCTTATGATTAGGCACTGACACAGGAACACTTATTTAATGCATACTACCTGCGAGATCGGATTCAACCAAAAACTCCATGTATTGGTCCATCCCAAATGAAGCAAACCATTTGGTGAGATAAAATGTGGGCTAGGTGACTGTTTCTCCAAACATTTGCACTATGTTTGCATGGGCCTGGTTTCCGCTTACTTGCTATTTTAATGGCCCATTCTTAGTCACACGTGTGACCACAAATTTGAAAAATTGTGGAATACATCTCTTCTGGAAGTCCAGAAGTAGCGGCGCTGTTGAACGGCTGTGGCTCGCCTGCAGTCCGTCTGTTTTTACTTTTTTGTTGTTTTTTTTTTTGTCTTGTTTAGTTAAATTTTTGGTTATTAGGTTGTGTTATGTCTGGGGGGTGGGTGGGCTGAAACATGGATTACTGTCTCTCCCTTCGGGGGAATGCGACTCTTCTGTCGTATCCCCCCCTTCTCTGCCTCCGTCTGCGCTGAGGCCTAATGGCGGAGCTGGCGGCCTCCAACCTGTGAACGACCTCGAGGCTCTGGAGGCTCTGGACTCACCAACGCGAGGCTGGCCGAATTCGGAGATGTGGCGGCGTTCGGGTGCTCCAGTGGCAGCGGCACGACTCGGGGCTGGGACGGCGCGACTCGGGGCTGGGACGGCGCTCCGGTGAGGACGGCACGACTCGGGGCTGGGACGGCGCTCCGGTGAGGGCTGCCCAGCGTGGGGCTGAGACGACGCTCCGGTAGCTCAGGCGGTGTTCTGGCGGCGGCGACCTAAATCCGGGGCTTGGCCGCGGGCCAGTGGACGACATTGTCGGGAGCTCGCAGGTCACAGGCTGGTGCCTGTTTTCCAGAGTTCCCGCAGAAACAGCTGCGTCCGCTGGACTGAAGGGCGGCAGCTTCAACCACCCCGGGCCGCGGAGCTTGAACCGGCCCGTTCGCGGAGCTCGGTGAGCCGCAGGACTGACTTACCATCGCCCGGTGGTGTAACAACAAATCGCCTCAGTGCAGAGGGAGAATAAGGAGGGAAGAGACAGTAACCTTAAGACTTTTGCCTCCATCACAGTGTGGAGGTGCCTGATGAACTCACTGTGGTGGATGTTAATTTGTGTTTATTGTGTGTTTTGTTGTTTATTATTATATGTATGGCTGCAGGCAACGACATTTTGTTCAGACCGAAAGGTCTGAATGACAAATAAAGGATCTAATCTAATCTATTTCTGAAAGCATTACAGGTATATTGTTTTGTACTGTATCTATAATTTATTTGGTTTTTTCAAAGTTTATCAAGTGAACTATTCATGTTATAGCGCTTTCTCACGGGTCGACTTGACGCAAGAGGTAACCAGAGTTGAACATCGTGGGAACCTCATACGATAACCGTATGGCATTCGTGGACCACCGTGGTGCTAACGGCAGGTACTCGTGTAACGTTGACTCAGGAGAAAATTCAAGCAAGCTTGAATTTCTCCAAGAGTGACGTACACTTGTGGTTGAACATTGAAACATTATATGGACATAGTGGCCAGTGCGATATCCGTAATAACTCTTGCGTTTACCGTGGGAACTCCTGTGAACGGTGAACCCGGAAGCTGGACAGAGGGGACAGAAGGTGAGTAAAAAAGGTGGTCCAGTTATCCCTCGGACGTTGAGAATTATTTATGTAGTCTTTAACCGTTTGAATTTTAGTTTATTTTAGTTGTTGGCCACTCACCATTTGGTGTGACATCTAGAGTCCTTTATAAATGTCTGTATGTTAATGTGTGTTTTTTCCTCTTGGCATTACTTTGTTTCTGTTGGAGGCTCCACATTTTATTATAGCCTGAAGTGTGATAAAGCTTTTAACTCAGCAGTTTGATTGTCAGTGCTTGTTTACCTCATTGGTAAATAAATATATATATTTTTTACTATCAGATTGATGTCTGCAATTCTTCATTAACACATCACTACAAGATGAATGTCTCTAATGTTATAATCCCTCTCATGCTGAAACACAAAATAGTTGAAGGGAGGTGATATAATCACATTTTCATTCTTTTTCATTTTTGAGTGTTCAGGTCCCTCAATTGCTGAGCTATTTAAACGTTTGAAAGTTTCACCTCTCAGTAGATAATAAAATAAGACAATCATCACGGTCAATGTGAGACAAAGTCTTTATTCCTATTTGACAATATAAAAAGACGACTTCTTGCACATATTGAGAGAAGGTGCATCACACCAAACAACATTTGTCTAAAAAAGGGCTTCGCAAACATGAAAATCAACAAATGAGGCACGCTAGATTTTTTTAAACAGATTCTATTCATTAACCTCCGCAACAAGCCTAAACTCAGGCAATAAAAGGGACAATGCAATGTGCTAAATGGCAGGTTTTGCGGACGACCATCTTATAGGAAGCACTTTTCAGAGGACAACACTTTAAAGTGAAACAAAGAGAAGTAAGCAGGATTACAACGGGACATTATTATCAGCTTATTTTCTATGCATGTCTGCTAACATGCAGTAGTGTTCCTGTGGTCAGCTACCCATCAATAGAGCTGTCCTGCCACGGCTCACTCCCCAATTGTGAATTGCAGTAAGCGCAGAGATAGCCTCTTTGCTCTTTCCCACTATGTGCCCGAGTTACCTTTGAAACGCTGCAGTGGGACCATTTCCGCCTCGGTTGCACCACTTCTCCATGTACCTAGTGTTATTCCCCCTGTGTCACTGTCCATTAGGTCACCGTCCTGGATGGCTGTTGCTGATCCTGCAGCTGCACCTCTCATTCGGATCAGGTTGTGCAGAACACATCCGGTAGGCGGCGCGGCTCTGGCCAGCAGCGGCCTCTGCAGTCTGTCCGCGTTTTTATTATTTTCTGTCTGTGTTTTAATGTAGTTTTTGTTATTTTTTGTTGGGGTGTGTGTGTGTGGGGGGGTGGGGGAGGAAACTTTTTAAATCTCTCCCTGCACTGGAGACCCGACCTTTTCCTCGTCGGGTTTCCGTTGTCGTTGGGGCCGCAACGAGGAGCGGCCTCCAACAGGAAGAAGCCGGGGACTCTGGTGCTACTCACCGTCGCCGTCGCGGGGCTGGCCGAGTCCGGAGCGGTTGGAGCGGTGGAGGAGCGCTGCTGCTGCTGCTGCCGCTGCTGCTGCTGCTGCTGCTGCTGCTGCTGCCGATGCCGCTGCTGAGTCGGAGGCTGCTACTGCGGGTCTGCGGACGGCGGCACCGGGAGCCCGCAGCTCCCTGGAGGGAGACCGCTTTTCGGGGCTCCTGCAACGGCGAATTCTGTCGCCCGTGTTGCGGGGTTGAAGAGCTCCTGGAGCGGGGCCTCACTACACCGCCCCGCGCGGCTGGAATGGCCGCGGGACTTTGCGAGCGCACACCGGGGGCTCCAACACCAAGACCCGGTGTGCGACCTCGCACCACCCGGCGTGGCTTCAGTGGCCGCGGGACAATCGCCATCGCCAGCCGGGGGCTTTGACTTTGACTCTGACATCGGGGGGGGGGGAGAGTGCAGTGGAGAGATAAGTTTTTTTTTTGGCCTTCCATCACAGCTATGTGATGGATGTTTATGTAAAATGTAATTATGTTGTGTCTGGGGTCTATTTGTGTGTAATGTATGGCTGCAGAAACGGCATTTCGTTTGGACCTCTAGGGATCCAAATGACAATTAAATTGACTCTTGACTCTTGACATGCTGCATATACTATAGTCTTGGGCTTCTGCTCCATTGTCTTGAGCAAGCATCTAAATCTGTTTGCCAAGATGCCAAAAGATTTTTAATCCCTTCTGCCTTCACGCAAGCGTCCTCAATTCACATAGAGGGCTGCTGCATACAGCGCGTCAATGAAAAACACCACCATCCTGTACTCAAAACTACTTAGTACAGGCATGTCTCCAAATGAGCCAATTCAACCAAGGGTGGATATTTATAGTGTGTGAAAAAAAAGTTACATCATTTGTGCCACGTGATGATTTAACAACACTTCACAGTTCACAATGTTCATTCAAAATTTAACGGGAAAGCTCGGGAGACGGACCATATAGCCATATAACAATTACAGCACAGAAACAGGCCATCTCGGCCCTACAAGTCCGCGCCGAACAAATTTTTTTTTCCCCTTAGTCCCACCTGCCTGCACTCATACCATAACCCTCCATTCCCTTCTCATCCATATGCCTATCCAATTTATTTTTAAATGATACCAATGAACCTGCCTCCACCACTTCCACTGGAAGCTCATTCCACAAGTCACTCGCACAATATATTCCACAAGTCACTCGCACTCGCACAACGGACAAGTCACTCGCACAAATAACAGAAATGCCGAGTACCCGTGGGAACTCTTTATCTACCCCCCGTTATATCGTGTGATATCGTGCTAGACCACGACCATTTCACTCTGGTTACATCTTGCGTCAAGTCGCCCCGTGAGAAAGCGCTATTATGCTGACATGGGGTCAGAGGTCAAATATGACTGGTCACGTGTGTGACCTCACACGGAAGCATTTTTTAAATCTCAGTTTTATCTTACAAACTCTTGTGTGAATTTGAAAAAGCTAGAATGTTCATATCTTTAGCAGACATGCATTATAATTTTGCACGTAGGAAAATAGCAAGGAATAAGATTAACCTCTTACAACATTTTTTTTAACGTATTACTTTATGTGACACCATTTGTGACATCTTGGTTCACTTTCCAAAGAATGGCCCTAATTCCATTCCTATTCCCACATCAACCTTTCAGTCCTCCAATCTCATCCTCTGCCAGTGAGGCTACACTCAAACTAGAATACAATCGAATATTCTGCTTGGGTAGCCATTAGTATGAATCCATCAGTATGAACATTGAATTTTCTAATTTCAGCCTTCAATGCTTACTTTGCTTGCCTGTTGACATGCTGTTCTTTATGGAGCGTACAAAGCAGAATTCTACTCTCCATATTTTATCTCACATTCCCCTGGCACTGTCAACTATTAATATCCCCCACGACACAGCACGTGAAATTCAATATCCTTATGACCTCACTCCACAAACCCATTCTTCAAACTTTCCTTCTCATCTATGTTATAATGATTCATGAGTTATATAAATAGTCAAAAGATTTAAAAATGTTAAAATAATTTTTTAACCCCCATCCCACCACCCACTCCATTTTGTCAGGTCTCTTCCACACCTTTGATCACCTCATACAGCCCTTTTTAACCAGCAATGCAGTAGACACACAGCAAAAAAAGTTTCAGCCCGCCAAACCCATGCTCACCATCTGGTGTATGGGCATTTGCATCCTTTACTTTCAATCAACACTGCTGGTGCCAATAGCATTAAGTGTAACAGACTACTATCAAGAAAACAATAATGGAAGAACTCTGCAGGTCGGGCAGCAACCGTGGAGACAGAGTTCTATCACGTGGATTGCTAGAGTACAAATGTGGGTCCGTACAAAGAGATCACAGCTGCCAGCAAAATTTAGACAGGAGCAACTGGGTAAAGTGGAGGAATACCTATGCACACCTTGAAACTACATCATGGTGGAGCAATGAAACAGAGACAAGAGACTGCAGATGCTGAGAAGGGAGGAGGAAAAGTTCTTCACAATGAGCACATAGATGTCCAGATGCAACCCTTGATATCAATTGAAGATAGACACAAAATGCTGGAGTAACTCAGCAGGATAGGCAGCATCTCTGGAGAGAAGGAATGGGTGATGTTTTGGGTTGAGAAATGTAGAATAGATCATTGTTAGCTGGGAAATGGTAACAACAAAGCAAACAGAGATAACATATAGTTGGAGACAGTGAGACGTGTGGGGAACTGGGAAGGGGGAGGGATAGAGAGAGAGGGAAAGCAAGGGTTATTTGAAGTTAGACAAGTCAATGTTTATACCCCTGGGGTGTAAGCTGCCCAAGCGAAATACGAGTTGCTGTTCCTTCAATCTGCGCTGGGCCTCACTCTGACAGTGGAGGAGGCCCAAGGCAGAAAGGTCAGTATGGGAATGCAAGAGGGAGTTAAAGTATTTAGCAACTGGGATCAACCTTGATAGCAACTGTCCATTTCCCTCCACAGGTGGAGGGTTCCTCCAGCAGTTTGCTTTATTCTGTGGTAGTTCAAGAGTCCGTACAGTATCCCGCAGCGTCAGTCTAGCCCGTTTGTAGGAATAAACTCCAGGCAAAAATTACGATCGCCTGCTGATAGAAGACAGCAGAGCCGGGTACCCATCAGAACAATTGGGCATGTGCATCAATTGTGGCACTTGGCACAGCTACAACCCGTCTACTGTAAACAGGGAAGTGTGTCACCACCAGTTCACGGCGGGGGTGGGCGACAATCACCGGCTTCAAGATATCGCTCGCTGATTAAGAGTTTACAGGGCGTCGCGTCGTTCTTAACCTCGATGGTGTTGGTTTATGATTGTCACGTATAACAAGACAAGTGAAAAACTTGGCTTGTGTACTATTCTGGGAAATCACACCTCGCTCCATGCATCAAGTCATACACATACAACGGGTAGCGCAAAGAGGAAAAAGTACGTGTAAAGAGAAAAATACAGAATGCAGAATACAATGTTTATAGTATTGCAGCTACAGAAAAAAAATCTACATAAGAAAGTCGAAAGGTCTGCAAGTAGGAAGGCTGGGATATGGGGCCAACATGCTTAGTTAATGAGATATCGGGCTGTTTAAAAGCACGTCACCAAATCCTTCTCTCCAGAGATGCTGTCTGTCCCGCTGAGTTACACCAGCATTTTGTGTCCATCTTCGATGTAAACCAGCATCTGCAGTTCCTTCCTACACTGTTTTAAAGTAGCATTGCTCTTTCTGGTGGTACGTGCTTTGAAGATAGTGCAGCTTCTGCTCGATAAGAGAGGGGAGACGGAATAACCAGGCTATGAACGGTCTGAAGTATGGTCTCAACCCGAATCGCCACCCATCCCTTCTCTCCAGAGATGCTGCCTTACTCAGAGATGCTGAGTTACTCCAGCTTTTTGAGTATATCAACGGTCATTGATTCTGTTGGCTTCTTTGCTGGGGCAACGTGAAGTGTAGACCAGGAGGGAGACAGTAGAGGAGGGAGGTAGACACAAAAAGCTGGAGTAACTCAGCAGATACAGGCATCATCTCTGGAGAGAAGGAATAGGCGAGGATTCGGGTCGTGACCCTACATCAGACCAGGAGGGAAGCTGGTCTGTGTGTAGGAGGGAACTACAGATGCTGGTTTACACATGAAGATAGACATTAAAATGTTGGGAGTAGCTCAGCAAGGACAGGCAGCATCTCTGGAGAGAACGAATTGGTGAAATTTCGGACAGAGACCATTCTTCACACTGAGAGTCAGGGGAGAGGGTGTCTATAGGTATAGATGGGCAAGGTGTGAAAACGACAGATCAAAGCGGGTGTAAAGGACAAGTAGAATGGGTCATTGCGAGCTGATGGCAATGTGGCAACACGGCATACAATCAGTAATGGGGGGAGGAAGGGTCGAGACCATTCTTGTAACCAGGAGGGAGGCTAGTTTGTGAGACGTAGGAGATTTAAAAAGTTAAGAGAAAGTTGAGGCGCGGGAACTTACTTTCTCGTCGGGTGGCGGTGGTGGTGGCGGTGGCGGCGGCGGTGGCATCTCGGCAGCGGCGGGGACCGGGTCGTGCATCTTGATGAGTCGGTGTGGGGGCGGGATGATGTACTTGGGTCGGGCGGCCGTGGCACGCCGCTCACTCTGGCTGCGCTGCAACAGCGGGGAGCCTCCACCGCCATCCTCCTTCTCCTCTTCCTTCCCTTGCCCACCC
Organism: Leucoraja erinaceus; assembly: GCF_028641065.1. Taxonomy (NCBI): domain Eukaryota; kingdom Metazoa; phylum Chordata; class Chondrichthyes; order Rajiformes; family Rajidae; genus Leucoraja; species Leucoraja erinaceus. The sequence continues at coordinate 21,340,575 of NC_073379.1, read as the reverse complement.
CCACCGCCCTCCTCCTCCTGCTGCCACATGGCCTTGAGCCGGCGCAGCGACGAGCCGGGGCCGCCGCTGTAGGGATCCTCGAAGTCCCGCTCCTTCTGCAGCCGGTAAGCCCGCATCAAGTCGCTCTCCCTCAGCGACGCCGGCTGCCCCCGGTGCAGCAGTTGCTGCTGGAACTGCAGCTGCTGCTGTTTCTTCTTCTTGGCGACTGCCTCCACCTTGGCCGGACCTTTCGCCTTGAAGCTGAAATACTCCCGCAACCACTTCGCCATCTTCCTGGGCGACTGTGGGGTAAAAAGATAAGTGGCAGCAGCCGCCGCTCCGGTCACCGTCCGACCTGTCTGTCCTGCCCCAGGCACTCCCTGCCCCACTCTCCCACCGCCAACTCCTGCAACTTTCTCCCCCTCCTCCTCACACGCGGCCTATCCCATCCAGCAACACTCGCTCCTTTCACTTTTATCACTTTATGGTATCCCCTCTCAAACTCCCGCAACACAGGTGCTGGCGTCGGGATTTCAGGCACGAAATTATTTTCTACTTTCTCAACTTCCTGAACTCGCTGCCAGGGGAACCTCCCCCCTCCCTCTCGTCGTTGCTGAAAGCTTCAGCCAATCGTTCCGCGCTCACCCGCCCTCTCTACCAAATATCCTATAGCAAAGATCTTTGCTCTCTACTAGGAATGTGGCCAATGTCTCAGCGCTAAACCCGCCTTCGCCGCTCCCCGCACTGTGGCCAGTCCGACCACTCAACTCACTCCGACCTGCGCGAAATAACCACCGATGCGGGCTGTTTGCGCAGTAATCAACCAGAACCAGTCACTCTGCACAGACTCCCCGCACTCTGGGCAGCCACTCTGCACCAAAGATTATAGAGGAGCTCTGCACTGACCCGCTGATCCTCGCTTCCTGCACCTTCAATCACGGCCATTGACTGCGTCCCCACCTTCGCTGTGACTAAACAATTCCCCGCCGCTCCCCATAGGCACTGTGGCTGCTATCCAGTGGGAAAATATTTCAGTGCTACTATTATTTGTCACATGTGCAAACACACAGTGGAATTATACCTGATCCCTTGAGTTACACCTGCACTTTGTGTCTTTTTTTCTTGTAAACCAGCGCCTGCAGTTATCTGTGTCAACTCTGCTAACTACTGTATGTTGCCCCCCCTCTCTCGCCACTCCAATGTAAAAGCTCTTCACCAATCAGCACCGCATTCCCCTTCATTTCGACTCAGTCTGCACTGGCTCACCATCGCCCCCTCAGCACATTAGCTGTATCTGGAAAAAAGACACAAATTGCCAGAGTAACTCAGAAGGTAAACAAAAATGCTGGAGAAACTCAGCGGGCGAGGAAGCGAAGGAAATAGGCAACGTTTCTATGGAGCGAGGGAAATAGGCAACGTTTCCGGTCGAGACCCTTCTTCAGACCGGTCAGAAGGTCAGGCAACATTCATGAAGAAGGTGGACACAAAAAGCTGGAGTAACTCAGCGGGACAGGCAGCATCTATGGAGAGAAGGAATGGGTGACGTTTCAGGTCGAGACCCTTCAGTCTGGTTAGGGATAAGGGAAAAGAGAGATATAGATGGTGATGTGGAGAGATAAAGAACAATGAATGAAAGAGATGCAACACAGTAACAATTGTATAGGAAACAGGCAACTGTAAGCTGTTTGTAGGGTGAAAACGAGAAACTAGCGCGCGAGAGAGAGGGAATGCTGGGGCTAACTGAACGGAAAGAAATCAATATTCATACCACAGTTACTCCAGCTTGTTGTGTCTCTCTTTGGTTTAAACCAGCATCTGCAGTTCCTTCTTACACCTCCCTGGAGAAGGTGTTGTTTCTGGCCGGGACCCTCCTTCGCACTGAGGTTTCTCCAGCTATGTCTGGAGTACAGTTGAGCGGTCTAGTTAAGGGAATGCAATGTGTGTTCTACCCATGTACCTTCAAAAGTGTCATTTGGGCTTTGGTATTGGGTTATTGTCACCTAAACTGATAAACAGTGATTTTGTTTTGCCAAAATCGCCCAAGAAAATCATACCACACCAGGAGACCCAAATGCAAACTTGAGGAAGAACATCTCACCTTCTATCTGAGCACATTGCTTCCTTCTGGACTCGATATAAAATTCTCCAACTTTATACAATTTACAATCTGCTACAATCATTTTCTTGCAATCCGTAACAGAACCAGCCATTTGTGTTTGTCATCTCTTTGACTCAGTTTTTAAAAGTTCTGTTGGTGCAGTTGTGCCTGCAGGGTATATCCCTCAGGGTCACTATTACAATACAATACAATAATACTTTATTAGCAAAGTATGCTTTGCAACATACGAGGAATTTCATTTGCCAAGTCAGTCATAGAAATGAAAGCAAAGGAAAACACAAAACGCATTTTAACATAAACATCCATCACAGTGACTCCTCCACATTCCTCACTGTGATGGAAGGCGAAAAAAAGTTCAATCTATTCCCTTCTTTGTTCTGCCGCGGTTGGGGGCCTCGAGCCTTCCGTTGACGGGGAGATCTTACTCCCGTAGCCGGAAGCGTTTAGGCCCTCGCGTCAGGGGCGATCGAGCTCCCACATCGGGGGGAATCTCAGCACCCCCACACCGAGCGATCGATCCCCGGGTCGGGGCTAGTTAAACCTTCTACATTGTTGGAGCTCCCGACTTGGCCTCTCACGAGACTGCGAGCTCTCCATGGTAAAGTCTGCAGGCCGTGGTTGGAACGATCCCAGGGAAGGGATCGGCTCTAATGTTAAGCCCACGCCCCGCGGTGAGCTTAAAAGACTCCACAGATGTGACTGTGGTATTGTTGATGGTGAGTGGGGTGAGGGGAGGCAGAGCTCTCCTAATATCTACAATCAATTCCACTGTCTCAAGAGCATTGAGCTCCAGGTTGTTGCGTTTGCACCAGGACGCCAGCTGTGTCACTTTCTGTCTGCAGGCAGATCCTCCCCATCCAGGATCAGTCCAATCAGAGTTGTGTCGTCCGCAAACTTGAGAAGCTTGACAGAGGAGTCAGTGGAGGTGCAGTCATTGGTGTAGAGAGAGTAGAGGAGCGGGGAGAGTTCGCAGCCTTGCGGTGCTCCTATGCTGAGGGTTTGCGGGTCTGAGATGTGATTTCCCAGCCACACATGCTGCTTCCTGTCTGTCAGGAAGCTGGTGATCCACCGTCAGAGGGGTTCAGGCAAAGTCAACTTGGAAAGTTTGGAGTGTAGTAACTCTGGCACAATGGTGTTGAATGCAGAGCTAAAATCTACAAACAAAATCCTCGCCTAGGTCCCCTGGCAGTCTAGGTGCTGGAGGATGAAGTGCAGGCCCAGGTTGACTGCGTCACCCACTGTTCTATTGGCCCGATATACAAACTGCAGAGGGTCCAGCAGGGGGTTTGTGATATTTTTCAGCTTGGCCAGCACAACCCTTTCAAGGGTCTTCATGACTACAGAGGTCAATGCGACAGGCCTGTACGCATTAAGACCCGTAATCCTAGCCTTTTGGGGCAAAGGGGCAATAGTGGAGACTTTGAAGCAGGCAGTACAGGTTTGCAGGGACTGGTTGAAAATGTCTGTGTAGACTGGCACCAGTTGTTCAGCACAGAGCTTGAGAGTAGAGGTGGAAACATTGTCCGGTCCTGGAGATTTCCGGCTTTTCTATCTTCTGAACAGCCTCTCCACCTCCTCTATTTTTATCGTTGATGATGGAGAAGTGAGATTGTGCAGCACGGAGGGGGTGGGTAATTGGGTGTGAAGTGGTGATTGGAGAGCGGTGGGTGGGAAAGAGTCCAGTCTTTTCAGACTGGTCTTGCTTTAAGTAGGTGTGAAGTGGTGATTGGAGAGGAGTGGATGTAGAAGGGTCCAGCCTTTGCAGACTGGGGTCTGGCTGTGTTAGGAGGGAAGGAGGGAGGGAGGGGTACCAGGGTTATGTTTCTGCTTGTCAAACCTGCAGTAGAAGTCATTCAGGTCATTGGTCAGCTGACGATTGTCCAAAGAGCGGGGGGCTTTCCTCTTTGTGATTTCATGCAAGCCCTTCCAAACTGAAGAAGAGTCACTAGCTGAGAACTTGCTCCTCAACTTCTCAGAGTACCTTTCCTTGGCAGCTCTGATTCCTCTTCTCAGCTTGTACTTTGCCTGCTTGTAGAGGTCTGCATCCCTGCTCTCGTAGGCTTCCACTGCAGTGGTTTCTGCAGTAAACCAGGGCCTGTTATTGTTGAACCAGGTCCGGGTCCTGGTTGGAATGCAACTGCCCTCACAAAAGCTGACATATGATGATACAGTGCCTGTATACTCACCGTGATGTCGCTGCACCAGTCCTGGTTGGTGTAGAAGCACATTCCACCGCCTCTTGATTTTCCCGCTGCCTCCACTTCGTGGTCCGCTCTGTGAAGTTGGAAGCCAGCCAGTTGCAGCACACTGTCTGGGGTCGACTCACACAGCCAGGTCTCGGTGAAGCACAGGGCAGCGGCTCAAGAGAAGTCCTTGTTTGTCCGGCGTAGGAGTTGTAGTTCGTCCACTTTGTTATTGAGAGAATGGTATGGTTCAGTTGCCTGAGAACAGCTGGGAAGAAACTGTTATTGAATCTGGAGGTGCGCACACCTTCAAACATCTGTATCTCTTGCCTGAGGGAGAGGGGAGAAGAAGAGTGAGTGATCGGGGTGAGACTGGTCCTTGATTATGTTGGTGGACTGGCAGCAGGAAGTCTAGAGTCAATTGATGGGAGGTTGGTTTGCGTGATGGTCTGGGCTACGTCCACAACTCTACAATTTCCAAACTCACAGTCTTGGATGGAGCAGTATCCTAACCATGCTTCGATGCATCCCGATAAATTGTTTTCGACAGCACATCTTCTATGGCAGAAACAGGCCCTTCGGCCCACCGTGTCCGTACCGACCAGCAATCCTCGCGCATTAACACTATCCTACACACGCTAAGCACAAGTTACATTTATACAAAGCCAATTACCCTACAAAACTGTACGTCTTTGGAGTGTGGGAGGAAAGTGAAGAGCTCGGATAAAACCCACACAGGTCACTGGGAGAACATAAAACTCCGTACAGACAGCACCCATCGTCAGGATCGAATTTGGGACCATGGGCTCTGGCTGTGCCACAGTGACGCCTTCTTTGACTTGGTGTCAGCACTCATCTCTGCAACTGGATCCTTGACTTCCTGAAAGCTTTTCACTGTACTTCGGTGCACGTGACAATAGACTAAACTGAACTGAATTAAATCCTGTGACTAACATTTTTAAAGGTGTGAGACTTATTCATTACTGCCAATTAATCTCTTGCTTAGAATAAATTGATTCAGCATTTTGAGTTTCACTGCTCTAATGTGAATTGGAGGTTTTAAATATATAAAACATTATCCTGGTTTATTTTTTCGTCCAGATTGTATTCTGTTTTAATTCTATTTGTGACCTGGTTTGAGACTGAGATTGACCAGTGAATTAATCTGTCTAATTAGTTCTCCTTCTCAATTTTCCCCTCTGTTAATTTATCAATCATGTTATCTCACCGGCTAATGAGATTACATGTCTGTCCTGTTGTTCATCAAAGTCCTTACCGTACCATCTATCTCAAGAGTCAAGAGTGTTTAATTGTCATATGTCCCAGATAGAACAATGGAATTCTTACTTGCTGCAACACGACAGAATATGTAATCATAATAAATAATATAACAAAAACTCAGAAAAAAAAGAACAAAGGATAATAATAATAATAATAATAATAATAATAATAATAATAATAATAATAATAATAATAATAATAATAATAATAATAATAATAATAATAATAATAAGTCTATTGTAGTTCATAGCTTAGAAGAAGCTGTTCCTGAACCTGGGCGTTACAGTACTCAGGCTACTGTACCTTCTTCCCGATGGCAGTGGTGAGATGAGTGTGCGGCAGGATGCTGTGAGTCTTTGATGATGTTGGCTGCCTTTTTGAGGCATCCAACATGCTACGATAGATCCCTTTGATGGTGGGGAAGTCAGAGCCGGTGTTGGTCTGGGCAGTGTTTACAACTTTTTGCAGTCTTTTCCGCTCCTGGACGTTCAAGTTGCCGAACCACGCCACGATGCAACCAATCACCATGCCCTCTACTGTGCACCTGTAGAAGTTCAAGACAATCCTCTTTGACATACCGAATCTCCGTAATCTTCTCAGGAAGTAGAGATGCTGATGGGTTACCTTTATGATTGCATCAGTGTGCTGGGTCTAGGAAAGATCAGCGGAAATGTTTTGACTCCACCATTGTCCAATTGATGTAAACAGGATTGTGGGTCCTCAATCTTCCTCTTCCAAAGTCCCCAATCAGTACTTTGGTTTTGCTGATATTGAGAGCCAGGTTGTTGTGCTGGCACCATATGGTCAGTCGGTCAATCTCACTTCTATACTCTTGACTCATCACCATCTGTAATTCATCCCACAACGGTGGTGTCGTCAGCGAACTTGAAAATGGAGTTCGCACTATGTCCGGCTACACAGTCGTGAGTATCGAGTGAGTAGAGCAGGGGGATGAGCACATAGCCTTGAGGTCCCATGCTGACTATCACAGAGGATTAAATGTTTCCGCCAGTTCGAACAGACTGTGGTCTATACAGTATATTTTACTACAACTCTCATCTTCTTGGTTTGTAAGTATGCTTGTGCGTGATATTCCAAAACCCCGCCAAAACTGTACACGATAGCACTACAATTTTTGGCCCACCTTACTCACCATTGTGCTGGGACATAACATTTTTGGTATCAATATAACTTGATGTTATATTTTACAAGTTATTGACATTTTAAACTTTACAAAAAAATCACTTTTCAAACCACTTTCCCACTTGCCCTGCCCATCAGCAGCGTTCAACATCACAATGACGTCACAATCGGATACCGAATCTCATTTACATTAAAAAATCACGATTTAAAAAAAAATCAGTTTCAATCAAATTCTTCCATTTTCATTAACAGCTAACATTGTGTTTAGGTTATTTTAAATAAAAATTGTGGTTTTCATTGTGTGGGGGAGGGGGAGGTGAGGAGTGGGGGAGCAGGAGGATAGAGGGAGAGGAGGGGGGGTAGGAAGGAAGAGGGAGGGGAAGTGGTGGAGGTGAGGAGGGAGAGTGGGGGAGGAGGGGTATAGAGGTAGAGGAGGGGGGAGTGGGGGGGTAGGTAGGGAGTGGGGGATCGTGGGAGAGGTGGGCAGTGGGGGAGTGGGGGAGCAGTGAGATAGAGGGAGAGGAGGGGAGAGGGGTTATGGAGGGAGGGAGGAATTGACTGAGGGTAGGGGAAGGGAGAGGGAGATAGAGATGCGGGAGGGTGTGAGACGGGAGAAAAATGGAAAGAAGAGGAAGGGTGAAGAGGAGGGGGAGTGAATGCTGGGAGATGAGGGGGAATGGAGGAGAATAAGGGAAGGAAGAGGGATGGTGAGGCGCAGTTGGGGGAGGGTTGCCAGGACTCGCGTCACAATGGGGATCTCTGGTGTAACAACGGGAACCCCTCAGCCGCGCCTGCGCAGTTGGGGGCTATGGGTCAGTGGTGGAATATTTTGTTGGGGGACGGGGCCCAATGGGTTTGCACTTGGTCTAGTTATACATTAATTGCAGCAAATATTAAAGTAAATTATTGAAAGCCTACACCTGCAGAAACGAGTCTAAAATAATGGGCATGAAGGGTCTGGTAATTAGGACAAGTGCAGGCTCTTCAGACTGTCCTGTCTGCTCCACCATTCAGGAAGATGGTGGCCAAGCATTTACTTCAGCACCAGGTTCCTACATTAACCCCATATACACTGATTATCTTCATATCTAAACATTTGTTGTTCTCTGCCTTGAAGTGACCCAGTGACTGACCCTCTGTAACCTTCCTGGACTGAAATTCCAAACATTCATCATCCCTGTGTGAAGAAGTATACGTTAGTTATTCTGAACGGATGGCCCCTTATATTGAGACTGTGACCACTCATCTTAAACAGCATTGGAAATAGGAACTCCACAACCTCAACGTCAAACCCAATCAAAAACGTTGTGCACTTTATGAGATCACCATTCATTCTTGTACGCTCGAGGGTATATTAGGAATACTTTATTGTCATATGTGACTAAGCACAGTAATATTATTTGCTTGCCTACATCATGTATACAGATAGCAGCCACCTACGGCACTGATAAAGTTACAAAGCACGGCGGATCCCCCTTTTGTCCCCCTCCCCCCCACCCCAGCAGTTCCCCCACGTCGGGTCCCCATTGTCCTTTGCCCCACCCCCCCCCCATTGTCCATTGTTCTTCCCCTCTCCCCTCACAGCGTTCCCCCCATGTTGGGTCCTCCATTGACCTCTCAACAATCTACTTAATCTTTCCTTGTGTTACAAACTCCGTTTTTGTCCTCCTCAATCTTCCCCAACAAATCGCAGGTATAAATATACCATGTCCTTCATGAACTCTCTCTATCACAAATATATCCTTGACACCATACATGTACACAGTATTTCAAGTGCATTAGCATAGTGATAAACTTGTGCCTATATCATTAATACAGAAAATCGGATTTAAATCAAACTATAGACAAGATATGAATTTAACCTCAAGAATTTAAGTAAATCAGAAATTTAAAGAATCAGTATTGGTAAGCATATTGGTAAGCTGGATTGTAATTAAACATTTATCTGGTCCATTCATGAGTTTCAGGAAAAGTAATCTGCAGCCTCTACCCGTTCTGTCTTGTATATGACCTGTAAGACCAATGTGGTCTTAGTTCACTCAGTTTAAGCCAACATCTTGTGAATTAATAAAGAAAGTTAGTAGAGATGCTGCCTCGCGGCACGGGAGACCTGGGTTCACTCCCCTGTCAGTGTTCTCTACATTGTCAGTGTAGAGTTTGCATGTTCTCCCAGTGAATATGTTGGATTATTCACTGGGTTCCCTGGTTCCCTCCTACATCCTGAAGTTGTGCGGGCTGGTAGGTTCATTGACCCCTGGTGACCTTGGGAAGAAATTGTGGAGAGTTAATGAGAAGGTGGGGAGGCAAGAACATGGGATTTTTGTAGGATTTGTGCAAATGAGTGGTTGATAAGAACTCAATGAGAGAGGGCCCGTTTCTGCACTATTTCTCCTTATGACGAATATGGTCAACCCTTCAATCAAAATTTGGGTCAAATTAAAATTAGAGAGAAAGAGATGAGCATGGAAATGTGCCTTTTGGCCCATTGCGCCCACAATGACCATCAACCGCCCATTTCCCCAAATGCTACACTAATCTAATCCAAATTTTATTTTCTCCATATTGTCATAAATTCCATCCAGATTCTACAACTCAGCACCATACCAGAGGCAATATACTGTGGCCAAACCGCACATCTTTGAGATGTGAGTGGGAAAAACCAGAGCACAGGGAAAAACACAAGGAGAACAGGCAAACTCCACACAGGCAGCAGCTGAGGTCAGGATTGAACCCAGATCTTTGGCATTGTGAGGTGTTGTAGTTGGAGGTGTACAACTGTGCTGGCCATTGATTGTAATTATCTGTAATTTTTTAAATATATAACTCAACCCAGTATGTGAACTTATCATGGTTTCCATGGTGTATGTTACCACTGGCATGGGCATCAGAAGACAAGGATATATTTTTGACAAACCTAAGAGGCTCGATTGTACCCCACCAGGGCATCGAAAATGTCCTCGTTCTTCAGGGAACGGGGATTCCCCTCCACCACCATAGATGAGGCTCACATCAGGGTCTCATCCATACCCCGCAACACTGCTCTCTCTCCCCATCCCCGCACTCGCAACAAGGGCAGAGTCCCCCTAATCCTCACCTTTCACCCCACCAGCCGGCAAATACAACAAATAATCCTCCGCCATTTCCGCCAGCTCCAAAGTGACCCCACCACTCGCCACATCTTCTCATCTCCCCCTATGTCTGCCTTCCGCAAAGACCGCTCCCTCCGCAACTCCCTTGTCAATTCTTCCCTTCCCTCCCTTACCACCCCCTCCCCGGGTACTTTCCGTTGCAACCGCAAGAAATGCAACACCTGTCCCTTCATCTCCCCCCTCGACTCCATTCAAGGACCCAAGCAGTCGTTCCAGGTGCGACAAAGGTTCACCTGTATCTCCTCCAACCTCATCTACTGCATCCGCTGCTCTAGATGTCAGCTGATTTACATCGGGGAGACTAAGCGGAGGTTGGGCGATCGTTTCGCCGAACACCTCCGCTCAGTCTGCAATAACCTACCTGAACTCCCGGTGGCTCAGCACTTCAACTCCCCTTCCCATTCCCAATCCGACCGCTCTGTCCTGGGTCTCCTCCATTGCCAGAGTGAGCAAGGAATAGCACCTCATATTCCGCTTGGGTTGCTTGCGTCTGGTTGGCATGAACATTGAATTCTCCCAATTTTGCTAGCCCTTGCTGGAAGTACTGGAACTTCAGACATAATGTTATTTTTGAAGACTTATGCTCCTGTCCCACTTAGGAAACCTGAAAGGAAACCTCTGGAGACTTTGCCCCCACCCAAGGTTTCCGTGCGGTTCCCGGATGTTCCTGTCAGTCTCCCTGCCTGCTTCCACTACCTGCAACCTCCGGCAACCACCTGCAACCTCCGGGAACCACACGGAAACTTTGGGTGGGGCGCAAAGTCTCCAGAGGTTTCTGTTCAGGTTTCTCTAAGTGGGACAGGGGCATTAGGCCTTGTATGATTGGATGGAATTTAAGCTCATCCTGTTTCAGTTACTATGGAATCTTCCACTCTTCAGTACTACTAAATCAGACCTGTGCCATAAACATTCAACAATTCTATCTGCACAATTTAAGTGAGGATCTATTTACAAATTGTTTGTACTGCCAGAACAGATCTCTGTATAAAGACGCCAAAATAATCAATTCTGTGATACGTTGAATCCAAATGTTAAATAAACAATAAAGCTTCAGCTTTAACCAGGGAATGTTTCGATTTAAACAAATGTTGACTTTTAATGTCAAAATTACATTAACATTTGAATTTTTCACTGCTCTGTTTACAAAGAATGCTCTTGATCTATATTTGGTTCATATTCAACCTGTAGCAGGTCTTTAAAACAACAAAGCAATGATTACACCCGTATGAATCACATTTTTCTTACATATTCAATAAAACACTTACTAAATGTCTGGCTGAGGAATTTCATTAAATTATTTCACAAATTTGAGATTTAATGCTATTAAATCTGACGACATTCAACAGCGATGATAATACAACAAAAGCAGATTCCAATAAACGGTGACAATACAACAAAGCTGATCATTGTGATGTAATGTACACAGATCTCATGCTTACAAACATTGGATTGTATAAGTGGAATTTGCTATAATAGGTACAATAACCATATAACCATATAACAATTACAGCACGGAAACAGGTCATCTCGACCCTTCTAGTCCGTGCCGAACACATAATCTCCCCTAGTCCCATATACCTGCGCTCAGACCATAACCCTCCATTCCCTTCCCATCCATATAACTATCCAATTTATTTTTAAATGATAAAAACGAACCTGCCTCCACCACCTTCACTGGAAGCTCATTCCACACTCTCCGAGTAAAGAAGTTCCCCCTCATGTTACCCCTAAACTTCAGTCCCTTAATTCTCATGTCATGTCCCCTTCTTTGAATCTTCCCTACTCTCAGTGGGAAAAGCTTTTCCACGTCAACTCTGTCTATCCCTCTCATCATTTTAAAAACCTCTATCAAGTCCCCCCTTAACCTTCTGCGCTCCAAAGAATAAAGCCGTAACTTGTTCAACCTTTCATCTTGAAGTCCTGAGTGAACTCACGCACCAGGCGCTGGAAGGGCAGTTTACGGATGAGCAGCTTGGTGGATTTCTGGTAGCGCCGGATCTCCCGCAAAGCCACGGTGCCGGGCCGGTAGCGGTGAGGCTTCTTCACTCCGCCCGTGGCTGGAGCGCTCTTCCGCGCCGCTTTGGTCGCCAGTTGTTTGCGAGGAGCTTTCCCTCCGGTCGATTTGCGCGCTGTCTGCTTGGTCCGGGCCATTGTACTTCAACACTTGTATTACAGCCTGAAATAGAGGCACTGGAATGCAAAAGGTTTTGGAAAATATTATTAAATTATTAGGAATCAAATGTTTTTATCCAGGTACAATTCTTTGCATTTCAAAAATTTGTTCCAACTAAACAAACATATTTTAATTGAACTGTAGATTCTGGTTCATATCAAATATAGAGTAATTTAGCGGGTCAGGCATCATCTCTGGAGAAAATGGAAAGGTGACGTTTTGGGTCCCAACCCGAAATGTCAACAATTCATTTTCTCCAGAGATGCTGCCTGACCCACTAACTTATTCCAGCATGTTGTATCTATATTTAAGTAGACCTTTGCCAGAAAAATGGGGGGAAATCTGAGGCACCTGAGAACTCGATACAGATTATAGAAACCTCCTACCAAAACATTCACCAGGTTCTTCAGCTAACCCATATTCTCTGCTGTCGAACAAGTGATAGTCGAATTAGACCATTCGGCCCATAATCTCTACTCCACCAATCAATCATGGCTGATCTATCTCTCCCTCCTAACCCCATTTTCCCGCCTTCTCCCCATAACCTCTGACACCTGGACTAATTAACCATCTATCTATCTGCCTTAAAAAATATCCACTGACTTGGCCCCCACAACCTTCTATACCAACGAATTCCACAAATTCACCACCCTCTGACTAAATAAATTTCTCCTCATCTCCTTCCTAAAAGAACGTCCTTTAATTCTGAGGCTATGACCTCTGGTCCTAGACACTCCCTCTAGTGGAAACATCCTCTCCACATCCACTCTATCCAAGCCTTTCACTATTCTGTATGTTTCAATGAGGTCCCCCCATTATTATTCTAAATTTGCAGCGAGTGCAGGCCCTGTGCCATCCAACACTCATCATAGGTTAACCTACTCATTCCTGGGATCATTCTTGTAAACCTCCTCTGGACCCTCTCCAGAGCCAGCACATCCTCAGATTTGGTGCCCAAAATTGCTCACAATATTCCAAATGCAGCCTTACCAGCATTACATCCCTGTTTTTGTATACAAGCGCTCTTGAAATAAATGCTAGCAGATAAACCTTTTGGGAATTCTGCACCAGCACTCCCAAGTCCTATTGCACCTCCGATTTCTGGATTCTCCACATTTAGAAAATAGTCTACACCTTTATAGCTACTACCAAAATGCATGACTCCACACTTTGCTACACTATATTCCATCTGCCCACTCTCCCAACCTGTCTAAGACCTTCTGCACAGCCCCTGCTTTCTCTACACTACCTGCCCTTCCACCTATTTTCGTATCATCTGCAAACATGGCCACAAAGCCTTCAATCCCCTCATCCAAATAATTAATATGCAATGTGAAGAGCAGCAGCCAAAGCACCGACCCTTGCAAAACTCTTGCTGGGGTAAACTTAGATGTGTGTTGGCAATCCTCTCATTTGATGGAATTGCCTTCAGGGCTGTACACAAACCTGTTTTGAAGGAAATCTTCAGAGATTTTTTGAACCCAGTGCCTCATGGTGTGCTTTTCTATCAGCCTTCCTGCTAAGTGTAGAACCCCAACTGATTTTTCACAAACTGCAGCCAGTGCACTGAAACCAATTGTGGATATTCTGAGATTAGCTATAGTTGAAAGAGTGCAGCATATATTTACAAGGAATCGAGAGCTTGATTTATAAGGAGAGACTACATAGATTGGGACATTTTCACCTCCAGGAGGCGGTGGTGTCCTTGTGCAGGTATATAAAATTATGAGAGACACAGATATGGTGAATAGTCACAGTCATTTTTTCCATAGACCATAGAGGAGTCCAGAACGAGAGGGTAGAGGTTCAAGGTGAGAGGATAGAGAGTTAAAAGGGGCTAGGTGAGCAATATTTGCACATGGACGCTGGCACGCATCTGGAATGATCTGACAGAGAAGGCTGCAGTGGTGGGTACAATTCGTACAATTAGAATAATAAAAGATATTTTCGAATAATTACAGCGAATGGATAGGTTTAAAAAGATATAGGCTAAATGTGGGCAAATGGGATTACCTCAGTAATATCATCTGGCTGTAAATATGAATTGGGCTGAAGAGCCTGTTTCTGTGCATTATGACTGTAGGAGTCAATGATTAACAGGCAGTAACTTGAATTTAATCTCTATAATACTAAAACTCTTTGTCTTGTTTGTGGCAGTGTGTGTGTGTCAATGTCTGGTTAATTCCTATTTTCTTCCAAACGCTAGGCCACGCCTTCCCATTTTCAAACATTCTACTCACATTTTCCCCGTCGAGGTGATAAACATCTTCCTGTCGCATTCACACCTGTATTTCTGAAGTTTTTAATCATTTAAAGTTTTAAACACAGCCCGAAAACTCACCCTTTTCGGGGAAAAATCCCCTAGTGACATCACAATGCACTCGCAAGGCAGGACTGGACACTCTGGGATGGAAGGGCACGCCAGCTCTCATGCGGCGGCCGCTGACGGCGCCCGACACCTGGTCGCGAGGGTGGTGCTACCGATCCTGGCTGGAGCTGAGCCTGGTGCTCGAGCTGGAGTGAGAGCCGAGCCTGGGGCTTGGGATGGGGCCGTGACCAGGGCCAAGAAAGAACCAAGGACGAGCCTGGGTCTGGGGTCAGGGACAAGCTGGAGATGAAGTCGGGGCCTGCACTATAGCCCAGGTAGCGGCCGAGCTGACGGCTGGAGTCCACAGCCAGGGCTGGCCCGAATACCAGGCCGAGTTCCAGGCCCTGTCACTTCTCTACGACCTGGGTAGGTCCTAGGGCAGGAAATGGGAGTGAGTGGAGGAGGATGAGGGAAATGAGGAAGAGGGAGATGGTGTGGGGAGTGGGGGTGGTAGATGGGGGGAGGGGGGGGGGGGGGTGTGGAGGACGGAGAAGGAGAGGGGTGGGGATGGGAGATGCCCCCTACCTATCTACCCTCACTCCCACCCTCTCTACACCCCTCCCTCTCTACCCCCACCCTCTCTACTCCCTCCCTCTCTACCCCCCTCCCCCTCCCTCCCTCCCCCCTCCCTCTCTATGCCACTCTCCCCCCCCCCTCCCTCTAACCCCCCACTC
Organism: Leucoraja erinaceus; assembly: GCF_028641065.1. Classification (NCBI taxonomy): domain Eukaryota; kingdom Metazoa; phylum Chordata; class Chondrichthyes; order Rajiformes; family Rajidae; genus Leucoraja; species Leucoraja erinaceus. The sequence continues at coordinate 21,325,506 of NC_073379.1, read as the reverse complement.
CTCTCCCCCCTCTGTCCCCTCCCCCTCCCTCTAACCTCCTTCTCCACTCCCCTCCCTCCCTCTCCCCCCCCCCCCCCCCCTACCCCCCCCCCCCCTCCCTCTCTACCTCCCCCCCCACTCTAGCCCCCCCCCCTCCCTCTCTAACCCCCCCCCCCCCCCCCCCCTCCCCCTGTAGGGATTGAAGAGGGAGGGTGAAGAGGAGGAGGAGGAGGGAGTGCTGGGGGATGAGGAGAAATGAGCTGCGTCTGCGCAATTGAGGGCTATGCATGAGTGGTGCAATATTGCGTTGGGGGAACAGGTGAGTGGTGCAATATTGCGTTGGGGGAACAGGTGAGTGGTGGAATCTTGGGTTGGGGGAACAGATCCAATGGGTCTCCAAATGGTCTAGTAACCCCATAAATATATAACCCCAGTCATGATATTGTAGGTCTCTTTCAAAACATTTTTCTCTGTGCTCGTAAATAAGCAACTGATTTAACACAAGGTGCAATGAACAGAAATAAACATTGTTGATGAGAATGACAGAAAGGCAGAGAAATGGGCAAAGAAGGAACAACATGACAATGTTTTGTAACATAGAGAAAGACAACAGTGTAGTTTAACAAATCCTTACATGTACAGTAGCAAGGCAATGTTGATGGGTGTGAAATATTTGGCTTGTAAATGGGGAGATTGTATATAAAAACATAGTCATATCATTGGTTAGGCCTGGCTATGTTGGGTGGCACAGTGGTGGTAGAGCTGCTGCCTTACAGCGTCAGAGACTCGGGTTTGATCCTGGCAACAGGTGCTGTCTGTATGGAGTTTTTACCTTCTCCCAGTGACTGTGTGGGTTTTCTCCAGCTGCTCTAGTTTCCTTTCACATTCCAAGAACATCCACGTTTGTAGGTTAATTGGGTTCTGCAAATAGTCCCTCGTGTGTAGGATAGAAATGGTAGTGCGTCAGACAGCTTCTTTGGATAAAAAAAGAATAGATGAAGTTTGATGGTGTTGATAGATGACACTTGGTGTCTGAAGAAGGGTCTTGAGTCGAAACTTCACCTATGCCTCTACTCCAGAGATGCCATCTGACCCGCTGAGCTACTCTAGCTTTTTGTGTCTATCCGGTTTAAACCAGCATCTGTAGTTCCTTCCTACACATTGGAAAAAACATACTGACCTTGGAGGATAAACAGCATAAAATTGCCAGAATCACGCTGTCACACCAAGTTACAAGGAAAAATACGCATTTTAGTGTTGCATTCCTGAAATGCAGAAGACTAAGAGAAATATATGCTAAAAAATTAGATGCAGATCCTTCAGGAGTGAAGTTGTTAATCCTGGCTAAATTGGAGCAGCCATGGGATTAAAATTGAGTAAGGGCTTATGTGCTGCTAGGCCATTTTGGTCAGGTGCCTCTGTAGAACTGAGACAAGCTGCTGAATGGTGCCAGCATGTCTGTGGCCCAGATAAGTGCTGCAGAGAAAGAATGGGCCATCTGCAGAGTTACAATACAGTGTGAAATGCATAGAGCTAAATGGATCAATGCAAACCAGGTATACCTATTGTAAATAATGTTGCGAAGCCTTACTTTGTTAGTTGTTGATTGGTTGAAATGTTGAGCCTTGGAGGAACTGTTTGAATCCCAGGGCAAATGTTGCACTATTCATTTGTGTTTGCTTCCTTCTAGCAGCTTCCTTTGCATACAATGTATATAAGATTATATTATTCGGTTCGGGAACTGTCAATTGTGTACTGTTATTATCAATATGTTTGATTGGTTTTTAAAGGGGCCACCTCCATGTGGTTCGGCCCCTCAAGGTTCGGGGACCTATAAAAGGCAGCCCCCACGAGGTCCTTTGTCGATCTTCTGGAAGAACGCTTGGGACTGCGTGACCTTTTGGAGTGTCTCTGCTGGGACGAGGCTAGAAGGGCTTGGCCAAACAGATACAAGGATCGAACCCACGGTGGTTAGGTATTGTATAGGGAATTTGTGTTGTGTTATCCACTTGATTCAGTATTTTATTGACTGAAACTAGACTGGGGGGAGCTTAGAACGAGTTATTTACAAAGTGAGGAAAAACTTTTATACTCAGGGTGACAGATGTTTTGAAAATGCTTCCGCAAGTTGCAGGGATGCAGGGCTGGCTTGAAGAGTTTATCCTGATACTATTGTGCCAAGAATTATTGCTATCGATATAACTGGAAAACTGGAGTTGCGCTCCTTTGCACATAAATGTAATGAAAGGCTCGATGGAACAACATTGGAAAAGCTATTTCCCCAACCAAGTGAGTTCAAACCAAAGCTATAAAATAATTAACAGATGAAGACGAGGAGATGTGAGAAGCATTTTGCTCAAAGGATTAGATCTGGAACAACCACAGAATCAATGATGGAAGCAGAATCCATAGGGACTTTGAGGAAGTAATTCTACATTCACATTTAATTTGATAAGAGTCATTTAATTCCTGCAACATCACTGAGGAATTATATTTGGTTTACATTGTGTAATTAGAGCAAGAACTAAGAAATTGTATGCACACTTCACTCAGGGGAATGTGTTATCTACCAAAAAACAGCTGCACTCTTTCTCAAAAGAATAGTGAGTTTCAAACTGCCAAAATGTTTGCACATGCCATAGTTAGTAGGCCCCCCTCGGTCATGACTGACCATGGGTGATGCATCCTCGGATGCAAGTCTGGGCGATGTCATATGGAGGACAGGCTGTTGCCCATGCAGCATGTCCCCCCTCTCCACGTCACTGATCGATCCAAAGGAACAGCAGGGCCGTTACAGTTTGGTACCAGCGCCGTCGCAGGAGCTGCCAGAGCGAGGTTGTAGACAACGACGAACTGCCTTAGGGGCTCCGACTCCGGATTTTCTTGAGGTTAACTCCTGGATATGGCCATGACTGGATATGGCCACAAGGCAGTGGAGGTTTTAAATCAGAGTTTTCCCTCTCCTAGATGGACCGCCTTCCCAGGCTGATGAGCCCATCTGCCCATGGGGGCGGGAGCGTCTACCTTCCCGTGCAGGTCTATAGCACCTGCCCACTGCCCAGACATGCCATAAGGTATAAATAATTATGCTTTGTGTCGGAAGGAACTGCAGATGCCGGCTTACACCAAAGATAGACACAAAATGCCGGAGTAACCCAGCGGGACAAGCAACATCTCAGGAGAGAAGGAAAGTTTTGGGTCGAGATCACACCCCATACTGAATGTCAGGGGAGTTAATTATATTTCCATAATATTTTCAACCAATTTCTAGTCATTTTAATATTTTCTAGTCATTTTAATATTTTCAATTAAATATATTTATAGCATTTCATAGCAAAAGGATTTGAGTATAGGAGCAGGGAGGTTCTACTGCAGTTGTACAGGGTCTTGGTGAGACCACACCTGGAGTATTGCGTGCAGTTTTGGTCTCCTAATCTGAGGAAAGACATTCTTGCCGTAGAGGGAGTACAGAGAAGGTTCACCAGACTGATTCCTGGGATGTCAGGACTTTCACATGAAGAAAGACTGGATAGACTCGGTTTGAACTCGCTTGAATTTAGAAGATTGAGGGGGGATCTTATAGAAACTTACAAAATTCTTAAGGGGTTGGACCTGGCTAGATGCAGGAAGGTTGTTCCCGATGTTGGGGAAGTCCAGAACAAGGGGTCACAGTTTAAGGATAAAGGGGAAATCTTTTAGGACCGAGATGAGGAAAACTTTTTTCACACAGAGAGTGGTGAATCTCTGGAATTCTCTCCCGCAGAAGGTAGTTGAGGCCAGTTCATTGGCTATATTTAAGAGGGAGTTAGATGTAGCCCTTGTGGCTAAAGGGATCAGGGGGTATGGAGAGAAGGCAGGTACAGGATACTGAGTTGGATGATCAGCCATGATCATATTGAATGGCGGTGCAGGCTCGAAAGGCCGAATGGCCTACTCTTGCACCTATGTTTCTATGTTTCTAAGTTTAACTAGTTTAAGAATATTTTGACTGTAGTCAAGTCACTTATTATTGAAGACAATGTAAATTGTTCAAAGGCCTTTGAAAAGAACATGATGTTCAGGGGGTGGGGGTTGGGGGATATTGCCTCAGGAATCGCCCATACCATCACCCATAGGGCTCCAGTATGGACCGTCAGCTTGGTTTTGTTTTGGGATAGGATTAGTATGGGCTAGCTGACACTGCAGTTGGCAAGTTAAAATACAGTACCATCTGGTGTATTAAATCATAAAATCGTTAAAGCTCAAAAGGAGGATGTTGAAACCACAGAACAGTATTGCACAAGAACACGGACTTCACCCTGCAATGTCTGTGCCGAACATGATCATAAGGAATAGAAGTAGAATTAGGCCATTCGGCCCATCTAGTCAACTCCGCCATTCAATCATGGCTGATCTACCCCTCCCCACTAACCCCATGCTCCTGCCTTCTTCCCATAACTTCTGACACTTGTACTAATCAAGAATCTGTCTATCTCTGCCTTAAATACATCCACAGACTTTACACCCACAGCCTTCTGTGGCAAAGAATTCCACAGATTCACAACCCTTTGACTAAAAAAAATCCTCCTCATCTCCTTCCTGAAAGAATGATGCCAAGACCAATGCTTATCTGCCTGCACATAATTCACATAATCCATATCTCTCCATTTCCTGCATATTCATGTGCCTATCCAAAAGTCTCTTAAATGCCACTATCATATCTGTGTCAGCCACCACCCCATCAGCGCATTCCAGGCAATCACCACCCCCGTGTTAAAAAAAAACTTGCCCTGCACATCTCCTTTAAACTTTCCCCCTCTCAAAGTAAAACTAGTATTTGACGTTCCCATCCCGTGAAAAAGGTTCTGATTGTCTACCTTATCCATGCCTATCCATGAGGCTCGAAGGGCCAAATGGCCTACTCCTGCACCTATTGTCTATAGTCTATTGTCTCTCGTAATTGTATCTACTTCCATCAGGGTTCCGTGTAAACTCCAGAGTTCCAGAGAAAACAATCCAAGTCTGTCCAACCTCTCCCTCGGCGTAATACCTCCTAATTCAAGCATTAATCTGGTGAACCTCCTCTGCACACTTTCCAAGGCCACCACATCCCTCCTCTAATGGGGTGACCAGAACTGCATGCAATGCTTCAAATGCATTCTAACCAAGGTTATTGAGTTTATGAATTTGACGTATTTTTGTAGTTAGTCATTCCTTTGATCATCTGCATAGTCCTGTTTTTTTTTTAACCTTGAAATTCTGTCCAATGTCTCTTCAAAAGCTGCAATAGAATCTCCTTCCACTGAGCTAGCACTCCCCACACTTTTGCATAAAACAAATGTTTCCTCTTGCACCATTGTATGCAGAATGTTCTGACACCCACTTCAGAACTGTGTACTTTGGTGCTTGCCACACCTGAACAGTGTTTCTCCTATCTAAAACTGACAAAAGATTTTGCCTGCTCAATTAAATCTCCCGATCAACCTTTCCTGGAAAGGGTGCAGAGAAGATTACTGAAGGTAGACAAAAATGCTGGAGAAACTCAGCGGGTGAGGCAGCATCTATGGAGTGAAGGAATAGGTGACGTTTCGGGTTGAGTCACTTCTACAGACTGAAGAAGGGTCTCGACCTGAAACGTCACCTATTCCTTCGCTCCATAGATGCTGCCTCGCCCTCTGAGTTTCTCCAGGATTTTTGTCTACCTTCGATTTTTCCAGCATCTGCAATTCTTTCTTAAACAGAGATTACTGAGTATGATGCCGGGTCTCGAGGGCCTGGGCAACAGGGAAAGGTTGGGTAGGATCTGACTTAATTCCTGGGAGTGCAGGAGGCTGGAGGATGATTTTATAGAAGTGTACAAAATAATTTGGGGAATACATATGGTTAATCCCATGAGTCTTTTTCCCAGAGTAGGGAATCACAAACCAAAAGACATAGGTTTATGGTGAGAAAGGCAAAAATGTAATAGGAACCTGAAGAGCAACTTTTTCATTCAGTGCATGGAACGAGTTGCCTGTGAAGGTAATTGAGGTGTGGAAGCTGCAGTATGACAAAGGTTAAGGTAGCTGTACAGCACAATAACCTTTAGGCATTCATTGACGCACATCAATGATCCTGATAGGTATTCCTTGACGCACACTACAAGGTTCTTGATAGTCATCTTTACTGAAAATTAAATAAAGGATTAAATAGCATGTAGTTTTACTTGTATTAGTGTTATTGCATTTGTATTCGTGATTTGAGACCGTATCGTTATCGATGATAAGAAATTAGAAATTGTGCACAACTTCTAGGGTCAAAATCTGTAAAAATAATTGACTGTTGTGAGTGGAATTGTAGTACGGCAACTGGGACTGTGCTGGTCTCCTTGTGCACAACTAAATAAAATGTGTCTGTAAAATGAATGCAAGTTGTCAGAGTCCAGTTGATTGGCGACGACAGGGGCAGGTACTATAACAGCATTGAGAAGACACTTGGACAGGAACATGGTGAGGAAAGAATTAGATGGGATATGAACTAAGCGCAGACTAACGGGAGTAACCTACATAGGATGATTTTAATCGCCATGGATGACTTGGGCCATGGGGCCTGTTCCATGCTGTGTGGTTCTATGGGTTCCCAATTCTAGATTTTAAATTTTCCTCGTATGCAAACTCTTTTATCCCTTAGATGCAGGAACTGGATAATCTATTCTGCACCTTGCAGGGATTACTGATCAGAAATGATTAAAGTACTCTCATTTGGGATCTAACCAGAGTTTTATGAATGTTCAACATGATCTCGTTGCTTTTATACTGCATGCCACTATTTATGAAGATGTTGGATTCTCAAACTGCCCTGCTACATTCCAAGATTTATATACATGTCTAAACATCCAAGTCTTCAATGAGATTGTTCTTTTTCCCCGGTTTTTATCTATTAATGATTATGTTTGTAAAGTAGTAATTTCCCAGTTCCAAAACATCAAATGTAGAATTCTTAGTTAAAGATTGCAGAATCATGTACTGGGTTTGTGATGAAAAACATATGGCTTTCAATGCGAATAAAACGAAAAATATATTTAGATTTTATATATAAACAAAAAATAAAAGTATATTTAAATCTCACATACTGTGCTTATGGAACTGAAATAAGCCTTTTGGTCTAACTTGTCCAATGAACATATTTATGCTTCACAGATGTCTTTCATTCCAGTCATTGGCCTGATGTATTGCACTGAGAATTCATCTAACAATTGAAAGCTTGATACTGAATTAGTTCCAGCATGGATAATGGACGAAAAAAGCTTAGAAAGACACATTGAAAATATTACACAGTTAAAGGTAGATCACCATAGTAACAAGAACATGACTAGGCTTGGTCTAGGTTATTCGGAACACCTGCATAAGAAAGAGGCATAGAGAGAGAAAAAGTTAAGTGTCAATTAATTGTGGGCTAAATTTGTAAAAACCAAGAGTTGACAAGTTACTGCCTCAAAGGCATGGGTCTGTGTTATTAAAGGCAGAATCCAGAATGCAAAGAGGTGCAGCTGTACCACACCAGTGGCAGATTCGCATTTTGCCTTGCTATCGATGACTTTCATGTCGTGATTTCTGACTCTCTACACTCACTTGTTGCACCCTTATCCAAACCTATAGAATGATTGTCATGGTGAAATGTTGACTTCAAGAGAAACCCATGTTGTGCTCAGTAATATATCCTCCAAAACAACGAGAATCTTGCCCAACTAGCTTTGCCTCATCATCAAAATTAGAAATATCAGTTTCAGTCTTTTAATGTAAAGATCTCCCATCCCTGAATCACCTGGAAAGCAAGGACACCAACGTCATTTATTGGCTATAGCTCTCTGCCTTCAACACCATATAATCCCAACCAAAGTCATCGCCAAACTCCTGGACCTAGCACTCAGCACTGGAACTGGATCCTTGAGTTCATGTCCATAATCCATAAGGAAAGTCAAAAAAACATCCCCCGCAACATTTCTCAATACCAGTGGCCTATAAGGATGTGGTCTAAGCCCCTCCATTTGATATATACAGTGGATGTTGTGTACCTGGATTTTCAGGCCTTTGATAAGGTGCCACATTTGAAGCTGCTAAAGAAGATGAGAGCCCATGGTAGGAGAAGCAAGGTACTAGCATGGATAGCAGGTGGGCTGGATGGCAGAAAGCAAAGATTGGCAATAAAGGGTTTTTTTTCTGGTTGACTGCCAGTGACTAGTGGTGTTCTGCAGAGGTCAGTGCTGGGACCGCTACTCTTCATGTTGTATATTAATGATTTGGATGAGGGAATTGAAGGCTTTTGTGGCAAAGTTTGCAGATGATGCAAAGATAGATGGGCGGTAGTGTAGCTAAAGCATCAACTCTGCAGAAAGACTTGGACAGATTGGGAGAGTGAGCAAAGAAGTGGCGGTTGGAATAGAGTGTTGGAAAGTGTGAGGTTATGCATTTTGAAAGTAGGAGTAAAGGTATAAACTATTTTCTAAATAGAGAGAGAATTCGGAAATCGAAGGTGCAAAAGGATTCCCAAAAGTACATTTGCAAATCAAATTGGTAGTAAGGAAGGCGAATGCAATTATATCAATTGGGTGCAGCAAAGAAATGGCAAGGGACAGGAAGCATTAATGGTAATTCATAAGTTCATGTCATATGAGCAGAATTAGACCATTTGGCTCATTGTTGTATATAGATCGGCAAGCAGCAGTGGTAATGCAATGTACATTATTAATCAACACATTTGTTTTTTGTACAAAAATCCAAAAATTCTGGTATGAAATATTTGATATCTTTACAAAATTAATCAAAATAAAACTGGTACCAAAACCAGAATGGATTATTTTTGGAATATCGGAAGGTAACCCTGAACTAAACGTGTTTCAGAAGAATTTACTCAATTATGGGCTAATAATGGGAAAAAAGCTCATACTTAAATTCTGGAAAAATGTGCCCACACCAACAATAAAAATATGGATATCAAATATGTTTGAAACACTACATCTGGAAGAGATTAGATTCCTCTTAGCAGGTATAGCAGACCAATTCCAAAAGACGTGGTCTACGTTTTTGGAACTATTACAAGCATGAGGTGCAATAGTAATTTCAAAAATAAACAAATAAATAAATAAATAAATGGTATCAGGATCTGGCAACGGGGGGTAAAACAACAAAAACAGACTTGGTTGGTAGTCCCCTTTCTGCGGAGTTTAATGTTATAATAGAGCGATTGTTTCTACTTTATTTTTCCTTCTTTTCTAGGGTCTATTTTCTCACTTTACTTCCTTCTCTAACTTCTTTTCTAAGGGGCTTTCTTTTCCCAACACTCTCTTGCACCTTCACGACTCTTGCGCACTTTCCTTACTTCCTTTACTTCTATCTTTTTCTTAAAGATCAAAAAATGAAGCGGTACAAAAAATGTATTAAGACATATGTGTTGTGTATTATTGTAACTTACCGTACTTCTAATTAAAAAAAAAAAAATAATAAATTTAAAAACATTTTAAAAAAACCATTATTAATCAACACATGTAACTAAGAAAATACAAAAATCACACATCATTTTAAGCTACATAGACTGGGCAAACCAAATAAAGAATAATACCATGGAAGACAAGTTCATGGTGTTTATAAAATATAGTTTTCAGGTTCAGTTTGTTGATGATTCTTGAGCTAGTATTATTAATGAAAATTGATAATTGAGGATATGGGCTCTAAGAATCAGTCATCATAATGTAGACAAAAATGCTGGAGAAACTTAGCGGGTGAGGCAGCATCTCTGGAGAGAAGGAATAGGGTGGAGACCCTTCTTCGGACTCTGTTGAGCTTAACAAAATGAAAAGTACAGATTTTTAAGAGGCTTAACAGGATGGTGTTGATTTGTTCCCCCAAATGGGAGACCCACCTGTCGGGGTTTCAAACTAAGGGGTCAAACACTCATAATGAGGCAAAATCTCTTTCTTCCTGAGGATAGTGAACCAGAGGAATCCATTACCTAATAGAGCTGTAGAGAATCCGTAGTTCAATATTTTTGAGATTAGTAGAGGTTTGGACAGTAAGGGAATCAAAGGTTCCAGGGTTAGTACAGGAAAGTAACACTGAAATAAAAGATGTTTAAGAAGGAACTGCAGATGCTGGAAAATCGAAGGTAGACAAAATTGCTGGAGAAACTCAGTGGGTGCGGCAGCATCTATGGAGCGAAGGAAATAGGCAACGTTTCGGGTCAAAATCCTTCTTCAGACTGATGTGATGGGCGGGCCCCTCCTCCCATAGATGCTGCCTCACCCGCTGAGTTTCTCCAGCATTTTTGTCTACCTGAAATAAAAGATTTTTTTTTTTTTTTTTTAAATAAATTGGATAGGCATATGGATGAGAAGGGAATGGCGGGTTATGGTATGAGTGCAGGCAGGTGGGACTAAGGGGAAAAAAATTTGTTTGGCATGGACTTTTAGGGCCGAGATGGCCTGTTTCCGTGCTGTAATTGTTATATGGTTATATTATATGGTTATATGGCCCTTTATCTCGTGGGTGGCAAGTAGGCATGAAGGGCTGAGCAGCCTCCATCTGTAGCTCTTGTTCTTGACTAGATGTTCTAGTTGCATGTGACTGTAATTTAGTTTAATTTAGTTTAGAGATGCAGTGTGGAAACAGGCCCTTTGGCCCAGCAGGTCTACGCCGACTATCAGTCACCTGAACACGAGTTCTACACACAAAGGATAATATACAGAAACCAATTAACCTACAATCCTGTGTGTCTTTCGAACATGGAAGGAAACGGAGAAAACCTATGCAGTGACAGGAAGGATATGCAGACTCCGTACAGACAGTCCCCTTAGTTAGTATTGAACCCGGTCTCTGGCGCTATGAGGCAACGGCTCTACTGCTGCACCACTGTGCCACCTGTTAATGGATGGTATTTAGTCTGCTGAAAAATCTATGCTTGAAAAATATATGCATCTATGCTTTCTGTGTACAAGCTACTATCTGTGAGCACATGTAGCTGGCATTATTGTCATTTCTTTTCACCGGCCAAAGTAATGTTCTATAGTCATAGAGTCATAGAGAGATACAATATGGAAACAGGCCCTTTGGCCCAACTTGCCCACGCCGGCCAACATGTACCAGCTACACAAGTCACACCTGCCTGCGTTTGGTCCATATCTCTCCAAACCTGTCCTATTCAAGTACCTGTTTAACTGTTTCTTAAACGTTGGGATAGTCCCAGCGTCAACTACCTCCTCTGGCAGCTTGCTCTATACATCCACCACCCTTTGTGTGAAAAGCATACTGCTCAGATTCCTATTAAATCTTTCCCCCTTCAATAGACAATAGACAATAGGTGCACGAGTAGGCCATTTGGCCCGTCGAGCCAGCACCGCCATTCAATGTGATCATGGCCGATCATCCCCAATCAGTACCCCGTTCCTGCCTTCTCCCTATATTCCCTGACTCTGCTATTTTAAGAGCCCTATCTAGCTCTCTCTTGAAAGCATCCAGAGAACCACCCTCTGAGGCAGAGAATTCCACAGATTCACAACTCTCTGTGAGAAAAAGTGTTTCCTCGTCTCCGTTCTAAATGGCTTACTCCTTATTCTTAAACTGTGGCCTCTGGTTCTGGACTCCCCCAACATCGGGAACATGTTTCCTGCCTCTAGTGTGTCCAAGCCCTGAACAATCTTATATGTTTCAATGAGATTGCCTCTCATCCTTCTAAACTCCAGAGTGTAAAAGCCCAGCTGCTCCATTCTCTCAGCATATGACAGTCCTGCCATCCCGGGAATTAACCTTGTAAACCTACGCTGCACTCCCTCAATAGCAAGAATGTCCTTCCTCAAATTAGGGGACCACAACTGGTCACATTACTCCAGGTGTGGTCTCACTAGGGCTCTGTACAACTGCCATTCGCTTTCTTCACCTTGAACCTATGTCCTCTGGTCCTCGATTCCCCTACTCTGGGCAAGAGACTCTGTGCATCTACCCGATCTATTCCACTCATAATTGTATACACCTCAATAAGATCATCCCTCAATCCACTGCGCTCTAAGGAATAGAGTCCCAAGCTACTCAACCTCTCCCTATAGCTCCCACCCTCTAGTCCTGGCAACATCTTCTCTGAACCCTTTCAAGCCTGACAATATCTTCCCTATAACACAGTGCCCAGAACTGAACACAATATTCTAAATGCGGTCTCACCAACATCTTATACAACTGCAACATGACCTCCCAACTTCTATACTCAATACTGAGTATAGAACTCATATACTGTGACTGATGAAGACCAATGTGTCAAAAGCCTTTTTGACCACCTTATCTACTTGCGACTAGACTTTCAAGGAACGATGCACCTGTACTCCTAGATCCCTCTGCTCTACAACACTCCCCAGAGCCCTACCGTTTACCAAAGATCTGCCCCCACTCTCTCTCTCCCCGCTGCCCCGGACCCCGCACTCTCTCTCCCCACTGCCCCGGACCCCGCACTCTCTCTCTCCCCGCTGCCCCGCACTCCCTCTCCCCGCTGCACCGCACTCTCTCTCCCCGCTGCCCCGGGCCCCGCACTCTCTCTCCCCGCTGCCCCGGGCCCCGCACTCTCTCTCCCCGCTGCCCCGGGCCCCGCACTCCTTCTCCCCCCCCCGCTGCCCCGGACCCCCCGCACACTCTCTCTCGCCCTGCTGCCCCGCACTCTCTCTCTCCCCGCTGCCCCGGACCCCGCACTCCCTCCTTCTCCCCCGCACTCCCTCTCCCCGCTGCCCCGGGCCCCGCACTCCCTCTCCCCGCTGCCCCGGGCCCCGCACTCTCTCTCCCCGCTGCCCCGGACCCCGCACTCTCTCTCCCCGCTGCCCCGGGCCCCGCACTCCCTCTCCCCGCTGCCCCGGGCCCCGCACTCTCTCTCCCCGCTGCCCCGGGCCCCGCACTGCACTCCCTCTCCCCGCTGCCCCGGGCCCCGCACTCTCTCTCCCCGCTGCCCCGGGCCTTGCACTCGCTCTCCCCGCTGCCCCGGGCCTTGCACTCTCTCTCCCCGCTGCCCCGCACTCTCTCTCCCCGCTGCCCCGGGCCTTGCACTCCTTCTCCTCGCTGCGGATCCAATCTTTGGCCGGAAGCAAGAAGGCGGGAGCAAGATGGCGGAACAAGATGGCGGAGTCAGCTTGCTAAAATGTGTCCTGTAATCACCCATGAAACCGCCCATGAGCGTACCTCACGTTTGCGTGAGAGTAACCTATCTTGCTTCGCTCTAAGATCTTTGCCGTTTACCAAAGATCTTATAGCGGAGCGCTTCGCTCTAAGATCTTTGCCGTTTACTGTGTCTAACAAGGTCCTGCCCTTGTTAGACATCCCAAAATGCAACACCTCACACTTCTGTAGTCAATATCAAAGATCCTCTAGATCTTTGGTCAATATGGCACTAATTGTGGAACATTTGAGAAAGGTAATAGCATTGCATAGGTGTTGCAGCTGAGTTCAAAATTAATCATCTTCCCATTGTTACACACTTCATGTTGACAGTAATGTTTAATAGGCCCAATCGTGCCATCTCCCAGGAATCAACAAGATTTAGAAGGAATGAGCCTGAGGCTGCACTCCACGCATTCACGCATGTTACCCACTGAATAAACAGTGAGGAAAATCTTTTGAAATATTTAACACTTTTAACTTTAATTTGAAGGGCATTGCTTTTGAAGTAGAATGAAAAAAAAGAAAATCGTTTGCTGTAAATTATCTAATGGAGTTCATTTTAATCCAGGCTTAATATATATTTCAATAACACAGATAAGGAGGAAAAACTAAATTTAGTAAAGCTGTAAAAAGACATTATGCAAAATTAAATGGATACAGTAATTGAACTGGTTCTGCAGAGGAGAGAAGTATGAAACTGATTGGCTATTCACTAAATTCAAATAGTGCATAAATTGCACAAATTCTTTATGTGAATGAAGTTTCTGAAAATACAGATGTGTGTGTTTATTTTTGTGCTCATGATGCATGTTGTCACAATGAGAAGTACATTCGTTCCCTTTGCTTATTATAAATTTGTGTTTGTTTCAAATAATTATTCTCCATCTCCCTGGGGGTAATTTGGTTTATATACATGCAGGGTATTTATCCAAAGTCCTTTGCTGGCACTACAATGAGGTTGGAGGAGGGCCAGAAGATTAATCGTCTCATTGTTCTCCTCTCCAGTGAATAATTCGCTTCTTCCATCTGCGATTTCCATTTGTCACTATCACAGACTTTTGTTCCTTTTGTTCTCTTCTCTCTTTCCCTTCCCTACCCCATGCCATTGCATTTTAAAATCTCTTTATCTCTACTGTTCGACTGCCCCGATCGCGGGAGCTTCGATCGCTCCGATGTGGGAGCTTTGATCGCCGATTGCGGGAGCTTCAATCGCCCCGACTGCGGATGGTTCGACTACCCAGACCGCATGATTAAAGGAAGAAAGAAGACTTTATTGCCTTCCATCACAGTGGGGAATGCTGGGCAGCCACTGTGGTGGATGTTTATGTCAATTTTTTTAATGTAGTTGTGTGTCATGTGGGTTTTTTGGCATGACTATATGACAAACCAAATTCCTCATATGTTGCAAAACATACTTGGCTAATAAATTATGATTATGATTATGATTATGATGATTATGAATCTGAAGCATTAACTATATTACACTCTCCACAGATGCAGCCTGGCCCCCCCGCTCGTCCATCGAGAGCCTGCTGACATACTGCATTACAGCATGGTATGGCAGCTGCACCATGGCAGACAGGGAGAGGCTTCAGAGGGTAACTAGGACAGCGCAGAAGATCATTGGTTGCCCTCTCCCCTCCCTGATGGATATCTACACCTCCTGCTGCCTTAGCAGGGCAAAGAATATCATCAAAGACAGCTCCCATCCTGCGTTTGGACTGTTCGACCTGCTGCCCTCTGGAAGGCGCTATAGGTGCATCAAATCCAGGACAAATAGACTCAGGAATAGTTGCTTTCCGAAAATTATAACTACTCTTAATTCAAATTCACACATGCACTGACTTCACAGCCCAACACCCGGACTTCCATCTGTATATATGTATATAGCGCCACAGAATTGTGCACATATCCCCCCCCCTTCTCCCTTCTGTTTTTGTTTTCTGTTTCTTGTTTTTTTGTACTAAATTATATGTATGCACTGAGTACGAGCAGCTTTTAATTTCATTGTACATGTATAGTGACAATAAATGGCATATCTATATATCTATATCTATCTACATGAGGGGATTTACCATCTGTTTGTCATGATGGTGTGTTTCTTGCAGTTACATTCTTCTGCCACTGGGGCATGTGCTGAGGCTTCTGTCAAACTCTGTAAGCTTAGCATTGTGGACTAATGACTAAACAGCTTATAGGAAGTTGTGTTAGGATCTTCAATATAATTGTTTTGGTGGCATGTTAAACCATCGATTTGCCCTCACAGGGCAAATCTAGCAAGGGGTTAGTTGCCTATGTACTGTGCATAGACAAGTCGAGCATAATCTTATTCTTTCATTTGCAATAATAATTATTGAATAAGTGACAGGCGAGAGGATAAGTTCCTTATGATGTAAAAGCAATCATTGCTTGCCTTTAATCACAGACTTAAGTGGAGGTTGCAACTATATCCACCAAGATTGAAGCTTAGAGGAGATTTTGCAGCAGGAGTGTGCAAATGAACATTTTAGGAACTTCTTTAAAAAAATAGACATCATATGATCATTCCTGTCATGGATTTGTAGCAGATATATTCTTGTCTGCAATTTTAAATTGATATTCTCAGCATGTTTTACAATCACAATTGGCAGAGAATGGGATAATTGGCTATTGTTCTGTCTGAACGGGATGTGGAATATGATTTCCAGGCACAGAGTCTTGTACGCCCCAACTCAGCATTGATCTGAAGTTTGTATTTGAAATCTGATAATGAGGGGCCATTTTCATTTTTGCTTTGTTTCCATCATGTTATTGAATATCCCGGTGAGTAATGGAAACATTTGTCATTCTGTTGGCAGATAGGACCTATCTGAGTTATTTTCCAAATTGTGTCAGCTAGATAATGGTTTTGCAGCTGTATTGAAACAGATTGGCTATTTCTGGTTTATATGTTGTTACCTGATCCCCATCAAGGTTTAATGATATTCTGGAGCGAGCTATTTGGTTGAAGGATTATTTCTGTGAAGGTGGTGAACTCTAGAGGGGGCCAGGATAGAATATCAAAGGTACACAAAAATGCTGGAGAAACTCAGCGGGTGCAGCAGCATCTATGAAGATAGGCAACGTTTCGGGGCCAAATCCCTTCTTCAGACATCAATGTGGCTGGCAGACTGGCAGAGGTATAGACCTTACTTTTTAATTTCCATCCAGGGTTTTGCTGACTTCAAAGATGAGCACTTGAGCAGGCCACCAAAAGTTGCCAGAGCAGAATTAGTTCTAAGTTCCACAAAAGAAGGGCAGGACAAATCAAAAGAAGGGCAGGGGGAAATCAAAACATGACACAAAGCAGAGATTTAGTGGGAAGTTAATGTTTGCTTGGCTAGCTGGTGTCAAGAGTCAAGAGTCAAGAGTTTTTTTAATTGTCGTATGTCCCAGATAAGACATTTAAATTCTTACTTGCAGCAGCACAATGGAATATGTAAACATTGTACACTGTAAACAATATAATAAATTAGAAGAAAAAAGTTTGGTGTGTGTGTATATACTCCCCGTGACCTGCGTTGGTTTTCTCCGAGGTCTCCGGTTTCCTCCCACACTCCAAAGACGTACGGGTTTGTAGGTTAATTGGCTTGGTATAAACGTAAATTGTCCCTAATGTGTAAGTGTGCGGGGATCTTTGGTCGGCGCAGACTTAGTGGGCTGAATGGCCTGTTTCGGTATTCTATCTCTAAAAAGAAACTAAAGGAGGCTGTGGAGGATATTTTTAAGGCATATAGATATATGCTTGATTAGTACGGGTGTCAGAGATTATGGGAGAAGGCAGGGTAATGGGGATAAGAGGGAAAGATACATCAGCCATCGGCAGAGTGGACGATGGGCCAAATGGTCTATTTCAGCTCCTATCACTAATGAATCATTGTACATTCAATTATATCTCAGTTGTGTTAACCAAGTGAACACATTCTATGTTTATAATTGGATCGCTGTTGGTCGAAGAACACCCATGTAGAATGTTTCTGAAATATTTGCTTCTTTGGCTTTATGCCACTGATCTTCATATCCTCCTGTGCTAGAACATGCTAATCTTACTGTTCTTTGTTCGCTGGCCTAGATCTTTCACTTCCACCCCAATTTATTTTGTGGAAGAGTGCACAAAATGAAGGGGGGGGGGGGGAAATCTGTGGAAGGGATAAGTTATTAAAGAGTGAAACAAAAGAAAAATGAGAAGAACAGGGTAAAGGAAGTAGAATGAAGAGCAGAATGTGGGAGGGCAGTGAGAATTGAAGAGTTCAGCACTGAAATCTAGTCAGGATCTCATGTGTAACTGTAGGAGACGAGAGGAGCTTTTGAAGAATTAAACAAGTAGCAAAATACATTCTTGGCAATATTGGCAACATTTATGGACTACAAATCCAAATGGTTTTCAATGGTTTTGAAATGCAGATGAAGCCAAAGGTAATTCAGGGATCGACTGTTGATAGTCAAATGGACTTTGGTGAATGGTGAACTTTAAGGAGTATACAAGGTTGAACTGTATTGAGCAAAGAGAGGTGAAATTGGACTCATTGCAGTCAGGTGGATGGATGGTGACGATAGGGAGGCTCTGAGTGGAAGGAGATAAACATATAAATAAATAAATAAATAAACAGAGAGTAAATCTGTCTGACGAAGGGTGTCGGCCCGAAACGTCACCCATTCCGTCTGTCCAGAGATGCTACTTGTCCCGCTTAGTTACTCCACCATCTTTTGTGTAAACCATTATCTGCAGTTCCTTCCTACACAATAAATAAAGAGACGTGTTGATGGTGGAAGTGAGAGAATGTGAGATCGGTATGGGGGAAATAAGATTGCATTATTTGAACAAGGCCTGACCCTGCTGGAATTGGGAAGGATAAACAATGGTAAATATTTCAGTTAACTCCATCAGCACCATGGAAAAACCGCTGAGAGGGGGAGGAGCAAATGCTTCGGAAGACAGCTTAAACATGTTTGAAATGCAAATGAAAATTCCGCTGTACATTAAATCCAGTCTTCAAAGGGTTTGGAAACTCTGAAAAAAAGGAGCTCAGTTCTTTGCATACAGATTGATTCAAATATATATTCTTACATTTAAGCAGACTAAGAATCTCAAGCTCAATAATTCTCCAGGTATTGTCTATGGCAGATCCTTAATCACAGGAACCTTTCCGAATGGTATAAAGTCTTTGTCAGTGTTTGGATGTGTTGGACAAGAAAGGTCCTGTATGAGCGCTTCCTATTGTACTTCCGGTGGCGCTGGTGCCAGCAGCCTCCACCTACAGCCCGGTATCTTTTTGTTTTTTTGTTTATTTAGTTATGTAAAAGTGTGTTTTTTTGTGTTTTTTTGGTGTTTTTATGTGGGGGAAGAGGGCACGGTGCGGGGGTTACCGTCCTTCAGCCGCTTCCTAGTGAGGACGCAACTATTATTCGAGTCGCGTCCTCCTCCTCCCCCCCCCCCCCCCCCCCACAGCGGCCTACCTACCTGGATTGGCGCGGCCTTTCCTGCCGGGATCGACCGGAGCTCCAGCAGTGGCGGGACAGCGCTGGAACATCGCGGGGCTGGTGATGCCTTACCGGGGGTCGCCATTTGGAGCCCGGAGTGCTGGACCTGCTGCACCAACATCACGGAGCTGCGGTTTGCAGAGCTCCCAACGCGGGCGGCGCTGACTAATCAACGCGGGGTCCTGTGACTCTGCCCGGCTCGACCTGCGGACTCGGGAGCGGCAGACTCTGGCAGCGGGAGGCGGCTGGTCAGGAGGTCCGGGCTGCTGAGGAGGAGGCTGCTCACCGTCGGGGTTCGGCGTCGGCGTTCCACCAGCCCGGCGTGAGGGCCTGAACATCGGGCCACCCGGGGCGGCGACTGCGGGTGCTTGGAAGGCCCCGTCCATGGATGAACACGGAGGGGAGGCTGGCTGGACTATGGTGCCGTCCTCACCTTGGTGCCATTTATGTTAAGTTGTGTCGTGGACTTCTGTATTTGTGCTTTTTTTAAAATTTTAATTCAATTTCAATTTTATTTTTAATGTTTTATTATTTATTTATTATTTATTTTTATAATTTCTTTGTGATTTTTTTTTAATGATACTGCCTGTAAGGAAATTTCATTTTGTTGTCTCAAATTGAGACAATGACAATAAATTGAATACAATACAATACAATACAATTCCTGTCCACATTTAGCCTATAATGAGACAATCGGCCCCTGAGTGCTTATTTAGTTCTGTTTAATTTATTTTTGTCACATGTACTGAGGTACAGTGAAAAACGACAGTTTGCATGCTCTCTATTCAAAGAAAAGACTATACATGAGCACAATCAAACCATGCACAGTGCACAGAAAAAGGATAAGGGGTACAACAGTGAGTGCAATATAAAGTCTGATTAAAGATAGCTCAAAGGACTCCAGTGAGGTAGATGGGAGGTCAGTACCATATTCGAGCTGATGAAAGGAACATTCAGTCGCCCAATAACAGCTGTGAAGAAACTGTCCCTGAATCTGAAAGTATGCATTTTCAAACTTCTGTACCTCATGCCTGTTGGGAGAGGCAAGAGGATACTTGATTATCCTGGCAGCCTTGCTGTGCTACTGCCTGGAGATCATGAGGATCTTCCGTCTAAATGTTCTCAGGTACGTACCCTTCTATCATCATCTCTGGCTGCAGGTGCAAACTCTGCTCTTCCCATTGCCATGGGATGTAAGTAACATGGTTGCCAGGAACCTGACACTTGTATCTGCCATCCCCCACTGCCACATTCAGCTCAGCTTGTAACGTGGGTGCTGAGTGAACCACAGTTGCTCATTGGAAACAAGGAACTGCAGATGCTGGTTTACATAACAGACACAAAGTGCTGGAGTAACTCATGGGCCAGGCAGCATCTGTGGAGAATTATTCATTGTTGAGTGTGTTACTGTAGAGAGGGGGTGACACAATGGCGCAGCGGCAGAGTTGCTGCCTTACAGCTCTGGAGAAAAGGAATAGGTGACGTTTCAGGTTGAGACTTTTCTCCCAGAGATGCTGTCTGACCCGCAGAGTTACTCCAGCTTTTTGTGTCTATGTTCAGTTTAAACAGTGCAGTTCTTTCCTACACATACACCCCTTATAAGTCAATTTGGTTTGGCAATACATCATTAACGTTCAACCTGCTGAGTTAAACTCTTTACCTAACAACACTGTGGGCTCGTAACACCATATAACTGGAGGAGCTCCAGTGTCTTGTACAAACAGTTGGGATTGGTCTTGCCTGTCATATCCACAATTGTGACTTGGAAAAAAAATATTTGCAACCAGAATAAACGAAGCAGGAATGAACAGTATAACAATGACAGTAACAGCATGGATTAATATGGTGTATTTAATAATACAAAACGTTCCATAGGTTCTATCAATCAAAATGTTGACACTGAGGAATTATCAGGCCTGGTCATCAAATGCTTGCCATATAAAGGAGAAGAGAGAGTTGGAAAGGCAGATGTTTGGGAAAGGAAATCCGGAGATCAGACCATCAGCAAACCAAGACACATCTTAGAAACATAGAAACATAGAAAATAGGTGCAGGTGTAGGCCATTCTAGCCAGCACCGCCATTCAATATGATCATGGCTGATGATCCAGAATCAGTACCCCGTTCCTGCTTTCTCCTCATATCCCTTCATTCCGTTAGCCCAAAGAGGTAAATCTAACTCTCCCTTGAATACATCCAGTGAATTGGCCTCCACTGCGTTCTTTGACAGAGAATTCCACAGATTCACAGTTCTCTGGCTGAAAAGGTTTGTCCTCATCACAGTCCCAAATGGCCTACCCCTTATTCTTAAACTGTGACCCCCCTGGTGGAAGAGCAATTAGACTTGGGATATCCAAGAGGCCAGAGTTGCAGAAATGCAAATATTACAAGGGTTGTTGATTTGAAGGAAATGTACCAGAAAACAAGCAGCAAAAGGCTGCAGAGGGATTTGAAAACACAACAGATTTCTAGGTTGAGGTGTTTCTTAAGAGGTAAAGGTAAATTAAACTTAGTGTGAACGTGTTTCGGGGAAGTTCCCCCCCACCACGGGTAGACAATAGACAAATAGACAATAGACAATAGGTGCAGGAGTAGGCCATTCGGCCCTTCGAGCCAGCACCGCCATTCACTGTGATCATGGCTGATCATCCCCAATCAGGACCCTGTTCCTGCCTTCTCCCCATATCCCCTGACTCCGCTATTTTTAAGAGCTCTACCTAGCTCTCTCTTGAAAGCACCCAGAGAACTTGCCTCCACTGCCCTCTGAGGCAGAGAATTCCACAGACTCACCACTCTCTGTGAGAAAAAGTGGTTCCTTGTCTCCGTTCTAAATGGCTTACTCCTTATTCTTAAACTGTGGCCTCTGGTTCTGGACTCCCCCAACATCGGGAACATGTTTCCTGTCTCTAGTGTGTCCAAACCCTGAACAATCTTATATGTTTCAATGAGTTTGCCTCTCATCCTTCTAAATTCCAGAGTGTACAAGCCCAACTGCTCCATTCTCTCAGCATATGACAGTCCTGCCATCCCGGGAATTAACCTTGTAAACCTACGCTGCACTCCCTCAATAGCAAGAATGTCTTTCCTCAAATTAGGGGACCAAAACTGCACATAATACTCCAGGTGTGGTCTCACTAGGGCTCTGTACAACTGCAGAAGGATACTATGTAATCCCGTGCTACCTGCTCCATGGTCGAATAGTCGGTGACTAAACCGTCTCCCCCACCTAGTTTGCCAGGTGAGGAGGGGTCTGTGGACCCCCAGCAGGACAAATAACAAGACCTGTCAAAGGGCGGATGAGCTTCTAGCGAGCCAACGGCCATCCACACTTCAGTAGAAGTTGCGATCACTGTCGTACATATCATTGTAAGGAACGATGATAAAGCACACACACCAAAACCCTGTACTTCCAGCGGTGGAAGTCCGCAGGCACTGGAGGACGGAGATGTGTGGTGCGTCCATCATCATTCCCGTTGGAAACCAGCACCACTGCGTTGCTAATGTTTTCAATGATAATGAATGAATGAATGAATGAATGAATGAATGAATGAATGAATGAATGAATGAAGTGAACGAGGATTAGGAACCAGAGTTTTTGATTATAGACATTGGGAGTGAGGGAGATTGATCTGGAAATGCTCTGGGATTGTTAGGATTAGAGGTAGCAAAGGTAGATGAGCTGGGATGAGCAGAAATTGAACTGCAGGCCACTTCAGTGTTGAAGGGAATCTGATTGTATCTTCACATAAGTTCACAATGGATAGGAGCAGAATTAGGCCATTCGGCCCATCGGGTCATACCCGGCCATTCAATGTGTAGGAAGAAACCGCAGAAGGAGGGTCTCGACCCGAAACGTCACCCATTCCTCCTCTCCAGAGATGCTGCCCTTCCTGCTGAGTTACTCCAGAATTTTGTGTCTACCTTCGATTTAAACCAGCATCTGCAGTTCTTTCCTACGCAAGGAACTGTAGATGCTGGTTTAAACCGAAGATAGACACAAAAAGCTGCAGTAACCCAGCGGCACAGGCAGCATCTCTGGATAGGAGGAGAGATCGGCCCGAAATGTCACCCATTCCTTCTCTCCAGAGATGTTGCCTGTCTTGCTGAGTTACTCCAGCTTTTTGTGTCTATCTTCCACCACTCAACCATGGCTGATCTATCGCTCCCCCTTAACGCCATTCTCTTGCAATCTCCCCGTAGCCCCTAACACCCCTGTATCATGCTTCATTGGTAAAATATCGTCACCAGGGGTGCGAGCAGACTGGTTTCCGTTTTGGATGGCTGCCTTGGAGAAGGAGGAAGTGTACAGTATATATATTAGTCATATTAACTAACAATCCTTTGGACATTTCCATCATGGCACCTGTCCAGCTCAGTTTTCTGGCCATCCTGTTTCTGCGTAAAGTTCCCATTTTACTGCAATCAGGCGGATAGAATATTGCTGTTTTTTTAGTGGCGACGAGATGGTTCATAATGAATGACTGAGAGCAGGAATGACTGGGTTAGCATATGATGTTTGGAAACGTAGAACATAGAAAAATAGGTGCAGGAGTAAGCCATTCGGCCCTTCTAGCCAGCACCACCATTCAATATGATCATCTTAAATCAGTACCCCATTCTGGCCTTTTCCCCATATCCCTTGATTCCTTTCGCACTAAGTAGCTAAATCTAACTCTCTCTTGAAAACATCCAGTGAATTGGCCTCCACTGCCTTCCGTGGCAGAGACTGGGCCTTTGACAGCACTGGGCCTCTACTCGCTGGAGTTTAGGCTGAGGGGGGACCTCATTGAAACTTACAGAATAATGAGAGGCGTAGATAGAGTGGATGTAAAAAGGATGTTTCCACTGGAGATCATAGCCTCAGAATTAAGGGGTGCTCTTTTATAAAGGAGGTGAGGAGGAACATCTTTAGTCAGAGGGTAGTTAATCTGTGGAACTTATTGCCACAGAGGGCTGTGGAGGCCAAGGCAGTGGATATTTTTAAAGCACGTTTTTAGACAGGTTCTTGATTAGAACGGGTGTCAAAGGTTATGGGGAGAAGGCTGGAAAATGGGATTAGGTGGCAGAGATCAGCCACGATTGAATGGCGGAATGGACTCAATGGGCCAGGTGGTATAAGAGTATAAGAGGATAATTCTACTCCTATAACTTGTGAACTTGTGAGCTCTTATGGACCTGAAGGCTCTGGCTGGGGATTGTAACACTTCAGGGTGACCGGCTGCATTGCGGACAGTCTGTCCTTGCAGCATGCACAAAGGATTGCTTTTGTTTCCAAAGACTAGGATTGCTCAAGGATTGTTTTTGTTTCCATCTCTCTCTCTCTCTATGTTGTTCCCAAAGTCAACACCATCAGGGGTCAGTTTCCTGTCTCTATCTTGTCATCAGCCCTTCAATTGCTCAACCTTTAGAAAGGAGATGAGGAGGAAATTCTCCAGTCACAGGGTGGTGAATGTGTGGAATTCTCTGCTACAGAAGGCTGCGGAGGCCAAGTCACTTGAACAATCCTCCTTCTCCAGTCTGGCGATTGACAGTTTCTTGATTAGTACGGGTGTTGGGGGTTAATGGGAGAAGGCAGGAAAATGGGGTTGGGACAGAGAGATATATCAGCCACGATTGAATGACAGAGCAGACTTGATGGGCCGAATAGCCTAATTCTGCTTCAATAACATATGAACTAATGGAGGGAAGAGGAATTCCTGTACCCAGGAAGCACTTTCTATCCCCCCCCAATAGAGTTTCACTTTTATGGGTAGACACAAAATGCTGGAGTAACTCAGCAGGACAGGCAGCATCACTAGATGAGAAGGAATGGGTGACGTTTCCGGTCGAGACCCTTTTTCAGACAGAAGGAATGGGTGATGTCTTTCGGGTTGCGACCTTTCTTCAGACCGAAGGAATGGGTGACGTTTCGGGTCGAGACCCTACTTCAGACTTTTATGGGGTTGTGCAATCAATAGGCTATGTATCCAGTCAGACCCAGAATGCACAGATGTCGTCAATGGTTCCAGACCCGTATCCATACAGACGGGCGAGTGTAGAAAAAACATAGAAAATATGTGCAGGAGGAGGCCATTTGGCCCTTCGAGCCAGCCCCGACCAGTACTTAGCACCCCACTACAATCTTTTCTCTGAAGCCTGTATGCTCTAAAGACTGATTACATATTAAGTAGAGAAAAACAGACTTTCTAGACTGTGAGGTCCACATTATGTAAATTAAACAACAACAAATCAATGTTAGAGACAAAAAGTTGGAGTAACTCAGCGGGTCAGTCAGCATCTCTGGAGAAAAGGAATGGGTGATGTTTTGGGTCTGACGAAGGGTCTCGACCCAAAACGTCACCTATTCCTTTCCTCCAGAGATGCTGCTGTCCCGCTGAGTTACTCCAACTTTTTGTGCCTATCTTCGGTTGAAATCAGCACCTACAGTTCCTTCCTAAGCAAATCGCTGCACTCTGATGCCACGGAAAACGACTGGCGGCGCATGTGCTGCACCAACACAAGCGTGTGACTGCCGGGAAAGTGTGTGACTCTTGCCTGGCTACAGGATCACAAGACTGGTAGCCCCCTCCATTAATGCCTCTGTGTGGTAACATTTGCCCTATCTAAAATGAATGTCCATCTGCTTTAACAAATATTTTTCTGCAATCATTGAGCTATACAACACGGAAACAGAACATTTGGCCAAAATCGACCTTCCCGACGAAAATGCCCATCTATCTAAACTACATTTGCCTGCATTTGTCCTAGAATCCTCTGAACCTTTTCTATTCATGTATTTTAACCATTGTAATTGTGCCTAACCTTATCACAACCTCTTGTTTCATCTATCCACCACCATCTATTTGAAAGACTTGCCCCTCAGCACCACTTTAAATCATTCCCTTTGGACCTTAAACCTACACCATCGAATTTTATATTCCGCTACCCTGAGAAAAAGCTAGTGATATTATAAATCTCTATGATTTCACTCCTCAGTCACCATCGCTCCTGGGAATACAGTCTCAGTCGATCTAATCTTCAATTATAACTCAATCACTCCTGTCCAAGTAACATCCTCATGAATCTTTTCTGCACTCTCTCTAGCTTAATCACGTCCTTGCAATACTGTTGCGACCACAACAGCACACAATCCTCCAAATGTGGTCTCACTAATGTTTTGTACTGCTGTAATGTGATGTCCCAACTCATACTCAATGCCACAGCCGATGGAGATCATCTTGCCTTGTGCCTTCTTCGCTGCACTGTCTACCACCATCTGATTCTTTGCAGTGAAGCCCATTGTTCTTCCACTCATCAAAGCCAATGCTTTCCTGCAGGACAGCAGCAGGATACTGTCCTCGCTACTGATTGCTTTGCAAGTCCCAACCCACAGGTCACTGGGTGGGCTGTTGTGCTTCCAGCTGTCAGCTCGGTGCTCCTGAAAAGCAGCCATCTGCTCTCCCATGCCAGTGAGCGATGCTCTAATTGGAGCTGTCTATCGATGGACCCCTCCTGTGCCACAGTAGGAGCAGAATATTGCTCCGTCTGCCATGGCACAGTTGGGAGCATTGACACCATCTGGCATTTTGTTGCCCCGCACGTCCACAGGAGAAAGGATTCATGTCTGGATCCACGTAAAGTCCTGCGAGAGGTTAAAATGGGGGCCTGCGGATGTTCCTTGGCCTCCCCCGTACGTTATCTAATCGGCTAGGCCATGTGCTCCACTGGCATGTCCAGCAGTCTTGTTATTTGTGATCTCCTATTACAGCCCCTATCTAAGTGCACCAGAGCAGAGCTGGCACACTCGCTTCCCTGTGGTTTGAATGCAGTCGAGTAACGCCAATATTATTAGGCCTCTGTAATCGAGATTTGGTGCCAATATCTGAGTTGGAGCTAGTGAGCGTTGAGCATAAAGATGCAACGTCATTGGTTTACTCTTCCTCTCCCCACCCCTGAGGTGATCAAAGTTCAATTGGATTATGAAACAGAGATTTCAGTTCCCACATTAAAGGTATTAAGTTCTGGCCTGATTTTTGCATTGTATCTTAATATCTAAATTTCATTTAACAGGCAAAACCAGTTGCAATTTGAAAAACAGAGCTTGGAGTAGAATAATTGTTTTGCGACATTGCCCAAGGATCTGTGAGGTGCCCAGTTAAGATACAAAGGTCAGGAGGATACATTGATACACATTGACATAAAGTGGTGTTGATGCAAATGTTCTATTTAGTCGGAAATGGGAGAATGGCTTCATGGTGCCACCCTGTGGACAGATCTTGTAACTGCAATGAGAGGGTTAATCTGGTTAAACTGAATCAGGACAAAAAGTCACTCCGAAGTGGGTCGGGCAGCATCACTTGAGAACATGGATAGCTGGTGTTTCAGTTGGGACCCTTCTTCAGACGTTTTGGGTTTGGGATGATGCTGCCTGACCTGCTGTGTCCTTTTGTGTAAACCAGCATTTTCAGTTCCTTGTTTCTACATCTTAATGTAAATGTGATTCAGTTAATATTGACCATCAGAAGTTATGATAACATGAAATCAAGTTGTGAACCAGGGAAGTGTTTTTCTTCGACAAGTATTTAAAAAATATTGAGGTAATGCGTTTAGTTTAGTTTAGAGATACAGCATGGAAACAGACCGTGGTGACCATCAATCGCCCATTCCATGTTATCCCATTTTCCCACTCCTTACAAACTAGGGCAATTTACAGAGGACCAAATAACTTACAAACCCGCACATCTTTGGGATGTGCGAGGAAACCGGAGCACCTGGAGGAAATCTGCACGGTCACAGGGAGAACATGCAAACTCCGTACAGACAGCTCCTGAGGTCAGGATTGAACCCGGGTCTCTGGCGCTGTGTGGCAGCGGCTCTACCAGCTGTGCCACTGAGGCTCCCAGTTACCAAATCTGCCCACACTGTGGCATCATCGGGACAGGACCTACTTGGATCACGTAGAGACTCAAGCGACTACAGATGTTGGAATGGGAAGCAATAAACAGACTCCTGGAGGAACTCAGTTGACCAAGCCGCATCCGTGGGGTTAAAGCAATTGTCGATGTTTTAGATCAAGATTGCATCGGGACTCAAGCAATCCGGTCATTACTCCAGTTGATCTTATATCAGTTGTTAAATTCCTGCAGTTGTTAAACAACTGATTTGAATCACACAGGTTAAAATGAAAGCCTTCAAAAGGCAATAATTCTAACTAGTATGTCGATTTATTACGAACATATCTATGTAATAGGTTTTTGAGAGTGGTTACTAGGCTGCCAATTTGTTTTCACTATTCATAAAGAGGAATGCTTGTCACAAGTGGAGCATACAACATGGAGTGTTTCCATAAGATGGGGGTGATGTTATAGAGGTGTACAAAACGTTGAGAGGAATAGATCAGGTAGACGCACAGAGTCTCTAGCACGGAGTAGGGGAATCGAGAACCAGAGGACATCGGTTTAAGGTGAGATGAGAAAGATTTAATAGGAACCCGAGGGGTAACTTCTTCGCATGAAGAGTGGCGGGCATATAAAATGAGCTGTCGGGCGAGGTAGTTGAGCAGGTACTATCACAATGTTTAATAAACATTTAGACAGGTACATGCATAGGACAAGTTTAGAGGGATATGAGTCAAACACAGGCAAGTGGGACTAGTGTAGATGGGACATGTTGGCTGGTGTGGGCACGTTGGGCTGAAGAGCCTGTTTCCACACTATATTACTCTATGACTCTATAACATGCAACACAGAACAGTGCAGCACAGGAACAGGTGCTTTGATTCATAATGTCTGTGCCGAATATGAGCTTATGTCAAACTAATCTCCACTGCCTGCACATGATCCCTGTATTCCCTGCATATCCATGTGTCAATCCAAAATCCTCTTAAATGCCACCAATGTATCGGATTCCGCCATCACCCTTGGCTGCACGTTCCAGGCAGCCACCGCCTTCAGTGTAACAAACTTGCCCTGCACATCTCCTCCAAACCTCCCCCCACTGATCTTATAGCTATGCCCTCTGGTCTTTGATATTACCACCCTGGATAAAAGCCTGTTAACTCTATCTATGCCTCATAATGTTATACACTTCCATCGGGGCACTTCACCTCACTATGCACTTCACCCCAACCTTCAATGTGCTGGAGAAAACAATCCAAGTTTGTCCAATTTCTCCTTTATAGCTAATCATCTCTAATCCAGGTAGCATTCTGGTAAACCTGTTCTGCACTCTCCACAAAGCCTCCTTCCTGTAACGGGATGACCAAAACTGCACACAATACTGCAAATGCGGTTTTGTAAAGGTTCAGCATGAATTCCTAACCCTTATACTCAATGCCTTGACCAATGAAGACAAGCCTACCATATGTCAAGCAAAGTCTACAAGTACTGTATACTTTGAAAGTAGTATGTGGAATGAGTTTAAATGCTGAACATTATGGCACAAAGGGTGGTTTGTGTTGAACAGTAAATGTGAGGTGATGATGAACAAATTTAACAAGATTTTTCTCAATGGACCGGAAATTGTTCCTTACAAGTTCTTAGGAAATAGCAAAATACTAATTTAAGGATACGTTTAGGCCAAGATGTTAAAAAGAGCTTCATTTCTTTTCTTCAGATGCAATGCTGGGATCTTTTCATAACTCTCAGGTGCAAAGGGGTAGGTGAAAAAAATGGAGTAAATGCAGAAGTTCAGTGTGATAAACGTCTGCTGCTATGCCTGATAGAGTCAGAGTCATGGAGTCATACAGTGTGGAAACAGGCCCTTCTGCCCAACTTGCCACACCGGCCAACATGTCCCATCTACAATTGTCCCACTTGCCTGCGTTTGGCCCATATATCCTTCTAAACCTGCCCTATGCATGAACCTTTCTAATTGCTTCTTAAACATTGCCTCAACTACCTCCTCTGGCAGTTTGTTCCATACACCCCCCCACCTCTTTGTGTGAAAGATTATCCTTAGATTCCCATAAAATCTTTCCCTTCCATTCACTTAACCTTAAACCCTCTGGTTCTGGTGATCCACAGGTGACCTTATATTTAGTTTACACTTCATTGTTCCATCTCAAAACTGATACATATAACAAAACAGTTCTGTCTACATATTACCCTGAAACGTAATTGATAATGTCATAAAAGGGTTCTGATTTTGAACAGGTATGTGATTGCAGAAGAAGACAAACCTTGTGAAGTGTTCATTTTCAGTCACAAGAAAGCTACAATTGAAAGATTGAGTACTCCCATTTCAGGTAGTCCCTGCTTTCTCCTTCTTTCCCCTCCCCTTCCCAGCTCTCCGACAGCCCACTGTCTCCACCTCTTCCTTTCTTCTTCCCGCGCACCCTACCCTTACATCCATCTGAAGAAGGGTCTCGACCCGAAACATTGCCTATTTCTTTCGCTCCATAGATGCTGCCTCACCCGCTGAGTTTCTCCGGCATTTTTGTCTACCTTCAATTTTTCAGCATCTGCAGTTCCTTCACAAAACGGAAAGCTACAGTAGTCACTTACAATTGTTCACATAGGAGTTATCAGGCTCCAGTTAGCTTTGATCGTTTGTTGGAAAGTTATTTACATTTAATCAGGAGACGTAGGTCAAGGTTTCAAACTTAGATCCTTTCTAGCTCGGCTGAAACTACCAACAGGTAACCCGCTGTGAGGGTGCACAGAGACAAATCAAATAAGTGTCCCAAATAAATTCCTACATGTGTTGATATAAATAAATAAATAAATTAAGACAAAGTTACATGTTCAGTCTGAAGAAGGGTCTCGACCTGAAACGTCCAACCAGAGATGCTGCCTGTCCCACTGAGTTACTCCAGCATTTTGTGCCTTATCTTCAGTTAAAACCAGCATCTGTAGTTAGACATAGACATAAACATAGTTCCTTCCTGCATTTAGGTTGTGCATTCTTCTGAATTTGTGCATGCAACTGATTCGACTGACGCAGTTGTATTATCAATTGAAGGACAAATATAACAGGTAAAAATGAGTATTTCCACCCAAACTTTTCACCAATTGAGGATGGACCCCATTTTGACATAATGAATTGAACCAGTTCACTTCTAACTCCTTAAATGGAACAAATTTCATCAGATTAATTGCCATTTACAATACAAATGATTCTTTAATAAGTTTTTAATCTTTCCATTTTATTCTAGTTTCAAGCCCAAGTTTTAAAAGTTGCAATAACCAAGCCACTCAAGTGATGCGCAGATGGGGTGAAGAACAGTCGTAGACATTTTAATTAGTAAGCTTTGGAATGATATCATGTTTCACCTGATGTCTGAAAAACTAGAATAGGAGTAAACTTGAGTGAAGCCACTGTCACTGACCTTAGTTTTAGTTTAGAGATACAGTGTGTAAACAGGCCCTTGAACTCACTGAGTCTGCGCTGACTATCGATCCCATACGCTAACACTCTACTACACACACAAGAGTCAAATCACAATTTTTACCAAAGCCAATTACCCTACAGACCTGTACATCTTTGGAGTGTGGGAGGAAACCGGAGCACTTGGAAAATACCTACCCAGTCATGGGGAGAAGGTACTAACTCCATCCAGACAGTTTCCGCAGTCAGGATCGAACCCCAGTCTCTGGTGCTGTAAGGCAGCAATTCTGCTGCTGCGCCACCGTGCCGCTTGAAACACACAAATAGCCCTGTCCCACCGTGCGAGTTCATTCCACGAGTTCTCCCGAGTTTGCCCTGATTCGAACTCGGAGAATGGCCACTCATCGCTACTCGGGGCTCTCGTAGACATTTTTCACCATGTTGAAAAAACTTCACGAGTCTTCCCGTGCTTACCTGCCATTAGCGAGTCTTCCCGAGTACCTGCCGTTAGCGCTAAGAGATGTCCCCGAGCTCCGACGTACCCTCTCCGTTCATTCTCCGTGTTAACCACGAGTTTGATTTTTTTTAAACTCGGGAGAGCTCTTGGAATGAACTCGCACCGTGGGACAGGGCTATTATGCTGGAGCAACTCAGCGGGTCAGGTGGCCCCTGGAGAACATGGATAGTGATGTTTCAGGTCAGGGCTCTTCTTCACATGGATTGTGGTGGGTGGGAAAGAAAACTGGAAGTGAGGCAGGACAAGCCTGCTTGCTCTAAGCAACAGGGCCATTCTCATTGCATCACCTGCATACCTAATGAAAGGCATAGTGTTCATTTGTATTTTAAATAACAATTAACTCTATTGACCCTCTGAATATTAAATTATGCATCAAAATTAAGGAATCAGACTGAGGGCAAGTGGAGAAAATAGCTGGCTAGACCTTTAAAATTATATCAGACATGGATTACAACATTTCTCCTTGGAACATCTCCAGTGTGTAGCAGGTGCATGAAGTTGTAACAACATCTACACTTGGAGCACTGGGCGATTTCCTGTACTCATTTCAGCAGAGAATAACTACTGAAGCTGTTTATGCTCTTAGATTGCTTTTTAATGTTTCAGTTTATTTAAAAACATGGAAACATTTTAATAGAGTCATAATAATAATAATAATAATAATAATAATAAATTTTATTTATGGGCGCCTTTCAAGAGTCTCAAGGACACCTTACAAAAATTTAGCAGGTAGAGGAAAAACATGTAAGGGAAATGAAATAAATAGTAGAGACCTGACTAGTAAACAAAGTAAAGACAGAATTCAATTCAATACACAATATGAGGCAATTAATGCACAGATGAAAAGGGAGGGGGACGTGGGGCTAAGGATAGGCAGAGGTGAAGAGATGGGTCTTGAGGTGGGACTGGAAGATGGTGAGGGACATGGAATTGCGGATCAGTTGGGGGAGGGAGTTCCAGAGCCTGGGAGCTGCCCTGGAGAAGGCTCTGTCCCTAAAACTGCAGAGGTTGGACTTGTGGATGGAGAGGAGACTGGCTGATGTGGATCTGAGGGACCGTGAGGGTTGGTAGGGGGAGAGGAGGTCAGTGAGATATGGGGGGGCCAGATGGTGGAGGGCTTTGTAGGTGAGGACCAGGATTTTGTAGGTGATCCGGTGGGAGACGGGAAGCCAGTGAAGTTGTTTGAGGACTGGAGTGATGTGATGCCAGGATTTGGTGTGGGTGATGAGTCGGGCGGCTGCGTTCTGGACCAGTTGGAGTCGGTTGATGTAGGTGGAGCTGATGCCAAGGAGAAGTGAGTTGTAGTAGTCCAGTCGGGAGGAGATGAATGCATGGATGAGTCTTTCGGCAGCGGGAGGTGTGAGAGAGGGTCTGAGTTTGGCGATGTTGCGGAGATGAAAGAAGGAGGTTTTAATGACATGGCAGATGTGAGGCTCAAGGGAGAGGGTGGAATCAAAGATCACGCCAAGGTTGCGGGCCTGGGGAGATGGGGAACAGTGGTGCCGTCGATGGTGAGAGTGGGGTTATTGATTTTGCTGAGTGTGGCTTTGGAGCCTATGAGGAGGAATTCTGTGGCAGGGAGGAGGCAGTGCAGCCACGACGTCCACCCGAAGGCCCGTCGGTCGGGGGGGCCGGGAGCCCACCCGAAGGTTGCAGTCGGCAGGACCAGGAATCCACTCAAAGGCTTGGCCGGTCGGGGGGATGGGAACACACGTGAAGGTTGCAGTCGGGGGGGAACTTCGCAGTAGGCGGAACCTTGCCCAAAGGCTCGGCGGTCGACGGGATTGGGAGGGAGCGGAGAAGTCGGAAGCGAGGAGCAAGGACTGGTAGGGAGGTGAACAGGGGAAACGCCTCCAGCGCCTTCAGGTAAGATACAAAAATGGCTGGGTGAAGAGAGGGGAAGGACATCGGTTTGCTCCAGCACATCAAGCGCATGAGCCGACTGGACTTTGAACATTGAATAATGGCGGCAAAAATGGCAGCGTACGCATGTGTAATATATGCAAAATAAATGCGGTTGTATATGTGACAAATAAAGCAGCATTGACTATTAAACAGAAGCAATGGTTTGCTGTCAAGTATTCGAGTGATACGATGAGAAAATAATCAGGGAGGAATTTGAGGAGATTGGGAGGAACTGTATGTTGAGAGAGGCTCAATTAAATCCAAACAGGGGCAAAATAAACTGACAGGCAGTGTCAGAGAGAGGGAGGGAGTACAAGAGTGCGGGAGTGAGAAAGTGAAGGGAGAAAATAATAAATGAGGAAGAGCTGCAAGCAGGGAAAGGAATGGACTAAAAATACGAGAGCAAATAAGAGAAGTGAGGAGGAGTGTAAAACTGGGGTAGCAAGTAAGAGAACAAATTTAAAATGGGAAAGGATGAAAATGCAAAGGAGGAATAGTGGAATACATGGTGAAAGGTAGGGAGAGGAAAACTGTTGAAGAATTAGGGAAAAGGAAATACATAGTGG
The DNA here is from genome assembly GCF_028641065.1 of Leucoraja erinaceus. Taxonomy (NCBI): domain Eukaryota; kingdom Metazoa; phylum Chordata; class Chondrichthyes; order Rajiformes; family Rajidae; genus Leucoraja; species Leucoraja erinaceus. Next base: position 21,291,593 of record NC_073379.1, on the reverse strand, counting down.
GAAAAAGAGAAAGGAAAAGGTCAGGAGTTCGGGAGCAAAATAAACTGAGGATGAGGTGGTGAGAATTAAGCTGGAGAAATAATGGTTAGAGTTTGAATGCAATGTTGTACAAAGGGTTTTTACTATGGGAGACAGGCAGATTTGCTTCTCTTCTAAAACTAATTCTAACTCTTTTGCAGATATTTCACAATAGACTTGGAGAGTTATGCCCCTGTCCCACTTAGGAAACCTAAACGGAAACCTCTGGCCAAGGTTTCCGTGCAGTTCCCGGAGGTTTTTGTCAATCTCCCTACCTGCAATCTCCAGCAACCACCTGTAACCTCCGGGAACCGCACGGAAACCTTGCGTGGGACGCAGAGTCTCCAGAGGTTTCCGTTCAGGTTTCCTAAGTGGGTCAGGGGCATTAGGGAACTAAATTAAGGTTGGTTTCATTTAGTGTTCACATAGCTGTGTGCTCTAAAACCATTCATATAAGAACAACTGGAAATCCCTTATCCCAAAGACTTATGGATTTGTAGGTTAATTGGCCTCTGTAAATTGGCCCCAACGTTTCTGGAGTAGATATGGAAGTGGAATAATATAGACTAGTGTGAACTAGTGTGAACAGGTGATCGATGGTCGGCGTGGACTCGATAGGCCATAAGGCTGGTTTCCACGCCATGTCTGTCTTTCAATCAATTCAATCAATTACCAGCTTTTAAATTTGTGCATGCCGAAAGTGGGAGTTGTAGATTAACCCATGTTAATTCATGCCATTTGATATCAATTCAGCCAGTGAGGTTTTCCAGCGTACTATGGAGCAACTCTTTGCTAGCTGCCTCTGTAACATAATCGTGGACGACAACCTGATCGCCGGGCGCAACGCACAAGAACATGACTCAAACCTGAAACAGGTTCTGGATCGTGCCAGGGAGGGAAATCTCAAACTCAACTCTCTTAAGTGTAGGTTTCGTGTCGACGTAGTGACTTATGTGGGCCACGTGTTCGCCAACAACGGATTTAGGCCAGACCCGTCTAAAACCATTACCATCAATGAAATGCCAGCACCTACGGATGTGGCAGCTCTACAACGATTGTTAGGCTTGGTAAACTACCTTGGAAAATTCATCCCAAACTTCAGCGAGCTATCAGCCCTGCTGCGATAACGGACCCACAAGGATACGCACTGGTCCTGACACCAACCCCAGCAGACTAAATTTGGCAATGATCAGCAGACCACAATTAGTCGAGTGGTGTGGGAAATGGTCACAGATGTCTCAGAAGAATAGAGTTCAAAAGAGATGACAGAGGTGGGGAGTAGTGTAATACTCTGCATGCTTGTCAGCTTTTAGACTGGAACCTGGCTCAAATACAACATTCCCAAATTAAATGAGTGGGGAAATGGTCTGTCAAGTGAGAGGTAAACTCAATTGACTCTTCACCTTAGCAATTCCTTCAAGTAGGGCCCAAAAACTAAAGCTCTGCTGCACCCGTGAAAGGAATATTCAAGTAAGTGCAAAATTTGAAATTAAAATCCTGACTTTATTGGTTGGATTTTTATCGGCACTAGCACCTTTTATTTAGCACTACATTTCTCCAAATGACTTCAGCAATTGTGCAGCTGACAAAAAATTCAACCCAGCATGATTTTCAACCTCACTGGACTGAAAAATGGCAATTCCTATTTGCTTGCAGAACATCTATGCTTTACTGTGTTTCTCCTGATACAGTAATGTATTACAGAGTGGACCTTGGAGTGTGTTGGGAGTGCTTGTCCGCTCCGAGTACAATAATATCTGCAGTCTCACTTGATTGCTTAGCTTGTGGAGGTCAAGGTTACGATTACATTCAGCTCCTTAACTTCAAAATCTTTCCAGGCTGCTGATTTATGCCACAACTCACAGTTTACTATTCACAGGGCTTTAAGGATGCCACCCACGCTCCATTGCTCAGGTAAAGGACAGTTATCCACATTTCAGCCCATTTCAGCACACAGGGTGGCACAGTGGCGCAGCAGTAGAGTTACTGCCTTACAGCACCAGAGACCCAGGTTCGATTCTGACTATGAGTTCTGCCTGCATGTAGTTTGAACATTCTCCCTGTGACCGCACAGGTTTTCTCCGGTTGCTCCGGTTTCCTCCCACACTCCAATGACGTACAGGCTTGTAGGTAAATTGGCTTCTGTAAATTGTAAATTGGCCCTGTGGTGTAGGATAGTGCTGGTGTACGAGGTGACCACTGGTTGGCAAGGCCTCGGTGTATCTCTGAAGTCTAAAGTCCAAACTTGAGCAGATCAATAAAATGTTGCATATGCTGAAAGTGGTACAGCCTGAACGCAACATTGAAAATACAATGCTCATCTGTGAACCTTGCACTTGAAGATCAAGATTATTGGAACCCTCCCAAGGTGTTTCTGAGTTTGTAGTGTGTGAATCTGTTTTTGTTTCTGTGCAATAAAATTAAGTTAAAAAATAATTTCATTTTAAACCGTTGCTACTGTACATTATGTTTTGTCAATACCTTTGCCATTCACAAACATTCAGTGCCTCTGATCATTTTGACTGCCTTTGGTGGGAGTGGGGCCTCATGAGCTGTCAGAAACATTTAGCGTGGTACGGTGGTGCAGCGGTAAAGTTGCTGCCTTACAGCGCTGACAGTGCCGGAGACCCGGGGTATATCCTCACTATGGGTGCTAACTGTATGGAGTTTGTACGTTCTCCCCATGACCATGTGGGTTTTCTCCGAGATCTTCGGTTTCCTCCCTCACTCCAAAGACATACAGCTCTGCAGGCTACTTGGCTTGGGATAAGTGTAAATTGTCCCCATTGTGCGTAGGATAGTGTTAGCGTGCGTGGATCGTTGCTTGGTTTCGACTCGGTGGGACGAAGGACCTGATTCCGCACTGTATCTCTAAAACCAAAAACATATAGAGGGTACAGCAGGTTCAAGCACTGTCACAGCCCACCCTCCCTTGTACACTGAGGCAGCCACTCTTGATGCACTGAGACACCCCCCCTTTGTTGTAGAGACATTCTCTCCCCCTTATTCCACTGAACTACCCTCTTCATTGTACTCAAACAGCTTCCCTCAGTGCTCTGAGATCAAGTCAGGTCAATAGTGTCTAATTGTCATTTGGACCATAAATGGAACAGTTACACTCTTGTTGACAGCAGCAGAACAGGTCTGTAAACACAGTGCTCATAGATACAGTTTGTACTATTGTCCAAGTGGTCCAGTGCAGAGTGTAGATCCAGTGAGGTCACATCCCCCATTGATCTATTGTGGCAGAAAACAAATTGTAGTGGGTCCAGGTTATTGCTAAGATAGGAGTTGATATACACCATCGCAAACCTCTCAAAGCGCTTAGTCGCCACAGACGTTGGTGACACTAGTCGGTAGTCATTCAGTAATGTCACTTATTCTTTTTGGGCACTGGTATTATTCTTGTCCTTTTAAAGCAGGTGGGAACCTCAGACCTCTGTAATGAGAGTTTGAAGATGTCTGCAAAAACAGCAGCCAGTTGGTCTGCGCAGGTTTTGATACCCCCCTCTTGTTGCATTGAGTCAGCCTCCATGTCCTTTATGCACTGAGACACTTCCCTCCCTTGATGCTCTGGCAGTCTCCACACTTGATGCACTGAGACAGTTCCACCACTTGATGCTCTGAGACACCAGGCACATTGATGCTGTGATAAAGACTGCTTTTGATGCACACAGCCTTGTTGAAGAGCAAGGGCTGGCACGTTGAAGCAACGGTTGAGTTGCTGCCTTACAGCGCCAGAGACCCATAATCGATCTGTACTGGTGCTGGCTGTATGGAGTTTGTAAGCTCTCCCTGTGATTGCGAGAGTTTTCTATAGGTGCTCCGGTTTTCTCCCACACACCAAAGACGTACAGGTTTGTAGGTTAATTGGCTTGATTGGTAAATTGTCCCTAGTGTGTCGGATAGTGCTAGTGTACGGGGTGATCGCAGTTATAATAATAATTATTATTTATTATCGCTGGTCAACATGGATTAGCTGGATCAACGACTATAGACCATGTTCACAGTGCAAGACAATGCTGAGGGTCAGGCCGCATCAAACCACATAGCCCAGGCAGACATCAAGAGTGGTTCAGAGGCAATGTGAGATCTACTCTTTGTGATGGAGGTCCAGTTTTACTTGAAACATTCATATCCAAATAAATTGGTCTTATCCGATAAATGTATCCATCCAAAAAATTGGACCATCACTGTCAGAAGGCTAATAGTATCTTTAATTATCAAAGTACCCCTAGTTGCACAAGTTGAGGATGGTGTAAAATCAAATGCCCTCCTAGATGGTGGATGTTGAATATCTGAGAAGAAGCTGCAGTGAGTTGCTGCAATGTGCGTAGATGAAGTATGATTCTGTCAGTGGTGAAGACACCAGGTCCTTAAGTTCCATTTGCTTGGACCATTCCATCACTTTACTCTAAAGGGGCTGTCCCACTTGGGCTACCTAATTGGCGAGTTTAGAAGAGTATAAGAGAGTTTGAAAAAATGTCATGTAGAAGACCTCCTTCGACCTCCTTTAACTATGTTGAAGACTAGCTTTGACTAGCTACGACTAGCTACGACTAACTTCAGGAAAATTGGACACCGAATAGTGGAGAGTGAAGACGACCTCCTTCGATCTCCTTCAACCTCCCTTCGACTATGATGAAGACTATCTACGACTACATTTGACTACATTCGACTACCTTAGACTACCCTCGATTACCTATGACTAACATGCCGACCTACATGCCTAAAGTATCAATTTTTTCCATGGCGACCTTTTTTTACTCGCGGGCATTTTTCAACTTGTTGAAAAATACGCCGCGGCCTAGCTGAGGCCTCGAGTACCCGGGGACTACGCTCGAGCATGAAGGAGAGTTACAAAGACCTCCTACGACCTCGTGTCGACTATGCTGCGAGTATGAGTCGAGGGCAAACTCGCCAGAACTTTCGAATTAGGTCGCCCAAGTGGGACAGGTTCAGGCGAAGAGAGAACCATTTGCCTGCTATTAATGAGCAAACCATTTGGTGCAATACTTCATTTCAGGTCGATAAACATGTATTAGGTCCAACCGTGTTTACTGCAAAAGTCCTGCTCATTTCGTGATTTCCGCTTAGTGGACAGGTCACACTGATTGCATCATTTCCGATGAGTGCAAAAGTCGTCCTGAATGCGGAACTGTTGCTGACTGCGGAAGGCCCTATGTGGAGATGCCGTGCTCAGCCGTTTGAGTATTCAAAAAGTTTACTGCCATATGTATGGTGTGTGTGTGTGTGTGTGTGTGTGTGTGTGTGTGTGTGTGTGTGTTGTGTGTGTGTGTGTGTGTGTGTGTGTGTGTGTGTGTGTGTGTGTGTGTGTGTGTGTGTGTGTGTGTGTGTGTGTGTGTGTGTGTGTGTCCGTGTGTCCTTGTGTGCGTGTGAGTGTATGTGTGAGTTTGTGTGCGTGTGAGTGTATGTGTGAGTTTGTGTGTGTGTTTGTGTGTGTGTGTGTCTGTCTGTGCTTGTGTCTGTCTGTGCTTGGAGTGCTGTGAGGTTGGACCTGCGGCCTGCACTCCGTTTGAAGTGCTGTGAGGTTGGACTTGCAGGCCTGCACTGAATGATTACTTTTGAGGTAAATTCTCAGATTTTCTTTGTTAAAATTTGACCGCTCAATCTCTCTATATTAAAATTGTATTGTTTTTATATATCAACAGCAAAGAGCCATCAAGAGGCAGTGAGCAGCAGAACAGAACAAGAGAAACAACTAGAAATAACTTCATAAATCTCACCTTTAACATTTAAATTGTTGTTATATTTTAAGAGCCATTCACATTTTAAACTTTAATAAATCCTTTTTCCACTTGCCATGCCTACGTGTTTTTCATCACAATGGGAACCTAATAGGCAGGAATGGCTGTGCTGTCAGAGAGCCACTAAGAATGCATAGGGGTCAGGTTAAGGGGAAATGGACTGAATGCGTGGGGAGGGAGGGGAATGGCAGAGTAGGAGGGTGAGTGGAGGAGGGGTGACTGAGTGAACTGCCACCACACCACCTGTGAGTGACTGGACTGCCAGCCCACCAGCAATGAGTAAGTGATCTGCCAAGCCCACCAGCTGTAAGTGACTGAAGTGCCAGCCCACCAGCAATGACTTAGTGAACTGCCAGCCCATCAGCCATGACTCACTGAACTGCAAGTCCAGGAATCCATGCAGTCCACAATGTCCATACTAGCCCTCTGGAAACCAGTCCCTTGAGCACACAACACCCATACTAACACTCCAGAGATCCACGCAAGGATAGATTTTCCTCCTTCATTGCTGTGATCTGTAAAAAAAGATGAAAATGGCTGAGTGACTGAGCTGCCTGGTCTGAGTGACTGAGCTGCCAAGCCTGAGTGACTGAGCTTCCAGCCTGACTGAGCTTCCAGCCCAAGAATCCATTCGTCCCACTATGTCCATACTGGCCCTCTGGAAACCAGTCCCTTTGACCCACAACCACCATACTAGCACTCCAGATAGACCCCCCCCCCCACCCCCCATAGGCCAGCAATGTTGGAATTTGTGGAGAGGTGTCCCACGTAATGTAGTGACTTGTTATAACCGAGTGTATGCTTGATTCAATTAATTTGCACAAGGATGTACTGGATGTTATTGTTATTAATATTCCAACACTTCTTTAATTCACTTTTTTTTTACATGTTGCACAGTAGTACATAAAATGTTCCAGTGAACCAGTTGAGTTTAAATTGACGGTGAAGGATACAACTACTCTGGACCCTGGTCCCAACTGCAGACCAACCCATGCTCCTGACCCCTGGTGTACATGACTTTAGTTCTGCCAGCTCCCCAGACCCTGGCTTTAACTGTACAACATACTTGTACTCTGGACAAGAGCCAGATTCCAAACCATCAGCATTTCTGAAAAATCAGATGCTGGTTTAACGATGTTTTACTTTAGATCTTAGACTTTAGGGATACAATACAGAAACGGGCCCTTTGGCCCACCAAGTCTGCCTACTAGCGATTATTCTATATATAAGCACTATCCTACACACTAGGGACATTTACAATTTTATGGATGCCATTTAACCTACAAACCTGTGCACCTTTGGAGTGTTGGAAGAAGCCACAGCACCTGGAGAAACCCCACATGGCCACAGAGAGAATGAACAATCTCCATCCAGACAGCATCCGTAGTCAGGATCGAACCTGGTTCTCTTGCATTGTAATGCAGCAGCTCTGCCGCTGCGCCATTGTGCCGCCCAATACTTTTCCATTATCTCTGCGCAAAATGTCACATCCATGAATAGATGCTGCCGTTACGGTTGTGCTGAAGAGCCTGGTAGAGAAACGGGTAGATCTTCAGCACTGCAGTTAAAATGTCGTTGGGGTCCATGGGGTTTGACTGTATTAACTTTGGCACAAATCTGAATCTCTATTTAGAGTCTAAGAAATGCACATTACCAGTAGGAAGAAACCATTGCCAAAACGAGCATGATTAAAATACCTAAACCATCAAAAGTACAATTAATTGAGCAGGGGTGCAATATAAATCATTAGAGCTCTGATAAAGAATAGTGATGGTGTTTTTAATTGCCTGTGAAGACAGGTGAGGTTAAATGTCTGTAAATTTAAGGTGGTAGAGTTGTGCAGCGCAGAAATTGGCTCTTTGGCCGAACAATCTATGCCAACCTTTTTGCCCACCGAATTATCATTAAATTTGATAGTTCAATTAGTCTGCTGAAGAGCAAAGGCTGCTCAAGGATACACAAAGCTTGGAACAATGTCACCATTGGAAGCAATTTGCTGATGGCAGTAATTTCCACCTTGAAATGGCTTGTCAGTGCTTGTGTGCAGTAACCTTGCAACAATAAATTAACAAGGCTGCAGGTATTATTCATTGACTAAAACAGAGACCGGCACTCAGTTTAGGCATCCTACCAACCAGCTCTGTCACATATGATCTAAAGCATATAATGAAAACACGTTCCTCTTCTGCCACATTTTAATCTAATAATTTCCATGTGCCTGGGTGGAATGCAGCTCGAACAACTCACAAGAAAGTCAATTCCTTCCAAAACGGAGCAGTGCACTTGCTTTGCACCCATTCCCCACTGCGTGTTTGTCCATCATTAACACACAGTATTTAGCTTCTGCAAAATGCATTGGAATAATTGCAACAAGCCACTCCATAAGCATCTCCCAAGCACAGGATTCCTAGTATCAAGGAAGACAAAGGCAGCATTTGAACTAGGGTGTCATGTTTGTTACTTTCCAGACCTCATCTCCCTCTGGAGAATATTAAAAGATAATGCCAAACTCTTCTCTGATAACCAGAGAATCGATTTTTCCTCTGCACCCTAGAATCCATCTGATCTGGACTGGATGACGAGTTCACTCTGGACATACCTAGACTATCTAGAACCAAGCCATCCCACAATTTTCACCCATTCATTATTCTGTCTGCCTTATCATCCAGCAAGGTTTTCATGGATTCTCTTTCATTTAATTTTCCAGACATGCTCTCAGTCTCTGCACAAAGAGGTCCCGAATTGGACCCGCGCTTCCTATTTGTGACTGCTTAAGGGCCTGCCCCAATTAGGCGATTTTTTTCGGCGACTACAGGCAACTAGGCTGTCCCCACATGGTCGTGGGGTGATGCCTGTATGGTTGTGAGTTGTCTCCCCAAGTCGCCTAAAGAGTCATAACTTTTTTCTTGTTGCCGCTGGATTTTGGAATGTTCAAAACTTTTCGGCAACTGTGGGCTTGGCGTAGCTTGACTTCTCCTGTCATAGGTGCTGTCGTAGCTTGTCGCCAGGATGATGCAGGTTGTCGCCAGGTGGCATAGGTTGTCGCTGGATGCTTACTTCGGTGAATTCCATTGGCGACTCCCTATGTCAACCTACGTCAACCGGCGACAGGTACCGGCAACTGAATTGTCCAGTTGTCTTCAGTTGTCGCCGACAGGGTCATTAAAACCTAGAAACATAGAAAATAGGTGCAGGAGTAGGCTATTTGGCCCTTCGAGCCTGCACCGCCATTCAATATGATCATGGCTGATCATCCAACTCAGTATCATGTACCTGCCTTCTCTCCATCCCTTTAGCCACAAGGGCCACATCTAACTCTCTCTTAAATATAGCCAATGAACTGGCCTCAACTACCTTCTGTGGCAGAGAATTCCAGAGATTCACCACTCTCTGTGTGAAAAATGTTTTCCCCTTCTCGGTCCTAAAAGATTTCCTCCTTATCGTTAAACTGTGACCCCTTGTTCTGGACCCCTCATTCCTTGTAGCAGGTGGACGTAGGTTGTCGTAGGTGTGGTCGTAGGTGGACGTCCTAATGGGTCGCCAGTTGTCGGTAGCTTGCCGTAGCTTGACGTTGATTAAGTGGTAGGTTGTCATAGACATTGTCTAAGGGGGGTCCAGTCACCGGTATTTCGGTGACCTGCTACGACTGTGAATGTTGCCGGCAGTCGCCGAAAAAAATCGCCTAAGTGGGACAAGCCCTTTACTGTTAACTGGGCTGACCCCTTGCCAAGGGTCATCCAGAAGAAGGAGAGGGGGAGGGAGAGTAAGCGGAAGAGTAAGAGGAAGAAGAAAAAGAATAGGAAGAGGGAGGAAGTAAAGAATAAAGGATGAAGAAGATTATTTCCTGACAAAGCAGGATGACAGGAGGCCCTTTCTGAACATGTCGCCAAATATTATCTAATTGCCCACAGATAATCCTGAACACATTCCTTTGGGAGTGTTATGGCCACTAATCTATTTTTAGCCATTTTGGGAAGAGGGGTAGCATATCCCACACCATTTATCACCAAATGACATGGGGCTGTATAGGTTCAGGTAGCACGGCCACACTTGACTTCAACGTTGGCGCAGCGGTAGAGTTGCTGCCTTACAGCGCTTGCAGGGCTGGACACCTGGGTTCAATCCCAACTACGGATGCTGTCTGTAAGGAGTTTGTACGTTCTCCCCATGACCGCGTGGGTTTTCTCCGAGATCTTTGGTTTCCTCCCACATTCCAAAGACGTAAAGGTGTGTAGGTTAATTGGCTTGGTGTATGAGTAAATTGTCCCTAATGTGTGCAGGATAGCGTTAATGTGCAGAGACCACTGGTGGGTGCAGACTCGGTGGGCCGAAGGGCTTGTTTCCGTGCTGTATCACAAAACCAAACTAAACGCTAATTGATTTACATGCCGAAGCTATTGGAAAGTTTAGTTCTTTCCTGCAGAAAAATGTTCAGGGAGTTGCTACAAGATTGGATATGACAAGTGGCCAGCTTCTGCTCATGGACTGAGCTAAATGAACCCAGAAATGTGGAACATTATTTATTGCTTCAAAGGCTTAATCTGTGAGGTTTCATCATTCCGATTGAGTACATGACAACACTGGCCTTCAGCAAAGAGGAACCATCACCTCATTATTCCTTTAGCTCCACTAAGGATTTTTTAATACTTTGATCAAGTGCATGTATTAAATACCTTTGAGGACACTGCCCTTGATAGATGTGCTTTAACATGCAGTTTCCAGAAACAATGTGATTGCCAATAAGTTAGATAATTGAATTTATTTTAGTTGCTTGATTTCCTCACAACTTTTATAACAATAATCAACATTTGCTTAATTGGCGAACATCTGCTGTGACCACTGTTGCTGCATTGATCAGATGTATTGTGAGCTAGAAAAAAGGGCAAACAGTTTGCATTTCTGAAATAGCTTTTGCATTGCTGGAATCAATTTTGGGAACTATACGGAACTACTAAAATCAGTATCAAACAAAAAAAAAACAAAAAAAAAAAGAACTTTGTGTTCATCGGGGTTCAAAAACACCCATCTCTGCAAGCCTGCCAGTACAGTTCCATCACTTACATTGGAGCCAATCTGCATAATCACGTAACAAAGCTGGAAGACAAGACAGCTTTGGAAGAAAAGCAATTACAGTGGACCATCTGGCATTGAACTTACAGTATCATAATCATTCCACGGTGGCATGTTGTAAAATGAATGTGACCTACAGAGAGCCAGAGAAACTGTGTGATAAGGGATTTCCTGATGAGTGCATTAACAGTTTACCATCCAAGTTATAGTTAGCGTTGCTACTTGTGATGAATATGGAGTCTGCATTGACTGTTGCTTCACCTCTCAATATCCGCACTGTGATTGACCACCATTGACTTTAATGGTTACTCAGCAATGCTTCAGGTCCTGGGTTAAGACCTATATCTCTCGAGTGTGATTTGAAATAAGTGTGCATCTTCCTATCCCCAAGCACATTGTAGACATCTCCAACATTATTCTCTTCAAAGCAACACTATTCTCTATTCCTTGGAGTGCAGGAGGATGAGGGGTGATCTTATAGAGTTGTATGAGATGAATACATTGGGTAGATGCACAGAATCTCTTGCCCAGAGTAGGGGAATCGAGGACCAGAGGACCTAGGTTTAAGGTGAAGGGGAAGAGATTTACTAGGAATCTGAGGGGTAACCTTTTCACACAAAGGGTGGTGGGTGTATGGAACAAGCTGCCAGAGGAGGTAGTTCAGGCTGGGACTATCCCAATGTTTAAGAAACAGTTAGACAGGTACATGGATAGGACAGATTTGGAGGAATATGGACCAAGTGCAGGCAGCTGGGACTAGTGTAGCTGGGACATGTTGGTCGTGTGGGCGGTGAAGGGCCTGTTTCCACACTGTATCACACACTATAGAAAATTAGTTTCTGTTTTAAGAAGGAGAAAGGAAAGGTGCCTTGGCAGTGACCTTTCAGAGATTTCTGATGGTCCTCCAGGATATGTGTGCCTTTATTGACTGAAGGAAGCATAAAAGCTCCAAGTGGGTCAGCTTTATACAATGCATTAATCCATGTCTGATGGATTCAAGTCATTCATTGACACCTAATACACCATTGTATTTTTTAATGTTAAGGGAAAAAAAATCTCACTTCACAATCAATAATGTTGAGTTTATTGTCACGTGTACCGAGGTACAGTGAAAAGCTTTTGTTGCATGCTAACTCGTCAGCGGAAAGGCAGTACATGATTACAATTGAGCCATCCACAGTGTTCAAATACATAAGGTCATAACGTCATCAGGAATAGGAGTAGAATTGGCCATTTGGCTCATCAAGTATACTGCACCATTCGATTATGGCTGATCTATCTCTCCCTTCTAACCTCATTCTCATGCCTTCTCCCCACAACCTCTGACACCCATACTAATCAAGAATCTATCTATCTCTGCCTTAAAAATATCCATTGACTTGGCCACCACAGCCTTCTGTGGCAAAGGATTCCACAGATTCACCACCGTCTGACTAAATAAATTTTCCTCGTCTCCTTCCTAAAAGAATGTCCTTTAATTCTGAGGCTATGGCCTCTCATCCTAGACTCTCCCACTAGCGGAAACATCCTCTCCACATCCACTCTATCTAAGCCTTTCACTATTCTAGATAATAATTCTCTATGATAAAGGGAACGACATGAATAACATTTGGTGCAAGGTAAAGTCCAGTGAAGTCCGATTAAAGATAGGCTGAGGGTCTCCAATGAGGTAGACAGTAGCTCCGGTCTATCTAGTTGTTGATAGGATGGTTCAGTTGTTGGTTGATGCATCCTAATAGTTAAATTAAATGAGAAAAAAAGTCATTCACATTATGATTTCCGCCTGGCTACTAACCAATTCTCATGATGTCTCTTTACTTCTCTCTTTCTGTCTTACTGTGACGGAGATGTGTTTATTCAGCATCTTTCATCTAGAAGCACAATCGTCAACAATGGATGATGGGGCAAACAAGTGACTAAGATCTTCATCAGGGGTGGGTGAAAAGAAATGATCTAGAGGTGGAAAGGAGGATGGTGAGATTTAGGAAAGAAATTCTGGGAGAGTGGGTGTGGACAGTGTGTGCTAGAGTCAGAGTTGGAGGAAGGCAACATTTTTAGTGATATGGATCACGGAAAAAAAATCAGAAATTGAGTGAATGAGACCATTACAAATTTGATCAAAAGAAGAAGAATATTAAATTTGTAGCACTAGGGAACCAGAGACAAGTAGGTCATCAAATACAGTGGGGTGATGGATGTGGTAATTGATAGCTTTTAGTCAAACTCATTACCCGACAACCGGAGAATAGGATCTAGGCAACAAGGATTCCTGCTGAGTTCAAATGAATAGACTTGACATTGAAACAAAGAGCATGAATAATCACGGGAATATTAAACCATATTTCACTGATCTCCAGCAGGATTGGTCTCTATCTCTCATCCCTGGTGCTCTGTGAATTTAATTTCTTGAGAACTATGCTCAGCTCAATGATGGTTTTTTAATGCCTGCTACAAGGTTCATCATGTAACAGCGTGGCCTGAAATTCTGAAATGCTGTATAATGCAGTCTCCTGGAGCACATGAGCCAGGGAAAATGATACACCTCACCACAGGATGCAAATGGGCCGCCAATACGTGCACAATCCAGAAACTCATCACTTGCATAGATACTTGCCTGTCACAGTGAACAACGAATAATCCGTTGTCTGACTATTCAGGAATCTTGATAGTTTGGCCCCAGGTAGTGTTTCCTCTGCTGCTCCAAGAATCACTGTGGCCCCAGCTCACATGCACCCATTACACTAAGTTCATTGAAGAATTTATCACAATGCTGTTTAACATCTAAAATAACACAATTAAATGCATGCATCGGGTTATTAACTGGAATAACAGGCCCTTTGGGCCATAATGTCTTGGCAAACATGAGGCCAATTTAAATTAGTTTCCTCTGTTGGTAAGAACTGCAGATGCTGGTTTAAATCGAAAATGCTGGAGTAACTCAGCGGGACAGACAGCATCTCTGGAGAGAAGGAGTAGCCGAAACGTCACCCATACCTTCTCTCCTTAAATTATTCTCCTCTGTTTGCATGTGATCCATATTCCTCCATTCCATGACTATCCATGCACCTTTCTAAAAGCCTATTAAATACAATACAATACAATAAAACTTTATTAGCTAAGTATGTTTTGCAACATACAAGGAATTATGGTACCTGCCATTATAGTATCTGCTTGCACCACAACTCCTGGCAGTGACTTCCAGGCACCCACTATTTTCTGTGTAAGAAACTTGCCTCACATATCTATATAATTAAAAGTCTCATCTTGACCACTTCCTGTCTGTGCTCTATATTGATTTTAGAAAAAACACTACCATATATCGTTATGATTTGTGGCCATCTTACTCACAGTCCTCCTCCGCTGAGCAGGCCCTGAGGATTTTTCCAATCAATGAAAAATAAAAAAAGTTATGAGTGTTTAAAAAATCTTGAGATCCCCTCGCCTGTCAATCACCTCAATGAAGGTAATGCCCCTTCTGGGGGTGGGAGGGGGGAGGGGAGCAGGACCATAAAACCCCGGATGCTTGAAAATGACACTGTCACTCTGCAAGATCACAAGGGAGAGGCCATGACTCTCATTCTAGGCTGTGGATCAACTGAACTGTGAGTCTGCAATATACTTGCAATGAATTATTAATGACAATTAGCCCGTAATGAAAATGAAATGAGTTGTTTGGCCTGCCCTGTGCTTGACAATGCAATGGCAATGGAAATGAAATGAAAATGCAATGAGCTATTTGGCTTGGCCTGCCCTGTGCTTGAAACTGTAATGGCAATGGAAATTAAATGAAAATGCAATGAGCTGTTTGGCTTGGCTGGCCCTGTGCCTGAAGCTGCAATGATAATGGAAATGAAGTCAAAATGCAATGAGCTGCTTGACTTGGCCTGCCCTGTGCTTGAAGTGCAATGGCAATGGAAATGAAGTGAAAATGCAAAGAGCTGTTTGGCTTGGCCTGCCCTGTGCTTGAAGCTGCAATGGCAATGGAAATGAAATGAAAATGCAATGAGCTGTTTGGCTTGGCTTGCCCTGTGCATGAAACTGCAACGGCAATGGAAATTCAATGAAAATGCAATGAGCTGTTTGGCTTGGCCAAACGGGAGGTTGGGGGTCATTTTCCCACACAAGCCATAGGTGACTGAACAATCTGAACCCGAGCACCAAGTCGTAAGCGGCCGAAGGAGCGCAACCCTCGGGGGTGGGGGGGTCGGGGAGAGGAATTGCCCTGGTGTGGGGGTTGGGGTCCGATGGCAGTGCATCGCGGTCAGTGGCTCTGGGTGGGTCAGTGGCTCTGGGTGGACTCCTCACTTCCGTTTGTTCATCACGAAACAATTTCTGATCCATATGGCAGATTTTTGGTGATTACTGGTGATCTTTATAAGCAAAAAGTTGCTATGGTGAATGTTTACGCACAAAATATTTATCACCCTGAGTTTTTTAAACAGTTTATTGCATCCTTTCCTAATTTAAATGAACACTTTTTAATAATGAGTGGAGATTTCAACTGCTGTCTGAACCCCTTGATTGACAGATATACATCTGATCATGTGCTTCCAAATAAATCAGCTAGTTTTATTAATTATTTTTTACTTGACTGGAATGTTAGAAGTTTGGAGAAATGACAAAGAATTTTATTTTTTCTCTCATGTATATCATAGTTATTCTAGGATTGACTACTTTATAATAGATTCTTGGCTAGTTTCATCGGTCACTGCATGACAGTATGATGCAATTGCTATTTCTGATCATGCACCATTGAAACTATCAATCAAACTACCTGATTCCAAGTTTAGTGCTAAACAATGGCGATTTAATGCTACTTTGCTTCAAGACTTAAACTTTATTAATTTTAAGAAAGGTCAGATTGCTTTTTACTTCTTGACAAACTCTACTGAAGAAATATCCAATGGTGTAGTCTGGGATGCTTTTAAGGCATATATTCGTGGACAAATTATTTCATACTCTGCGGGATTAAAAAAAACAAACTCAAAAAGAAATACATACATTGGCTGACGAGATTAAAGAAATTGATAAAAAATATTCAAAGTTGAACTTCAATTGAGACATGATTTGTTATTAGTATCACTGATTGAGAACCAGCTACTTAAAACCAAAAGTCAATTTTATATACATGGCGAAAAACGTGGTAAATTACTCGCTAATCAGTGGAAAGTGGTGTCGGCCAAATGTCAGATTACTAAAGTGAGCAAACGGGATGGTACACTAACTGCAGACCATGACGAAATTAATAAATACTTTCTGGAATTTATTACCTCCCTATACCAATCAGAATTTCCTACTGATTCCAATATAATGCATGAGTTTGTAAAGAAACGGAACTTACCAAATTTACCATATGATGAGTCTCTGTTGTTAGATGAACCCATCACGGAAGAAGAAATACAGAAAGCAATTCTTTCAATGAATTTTGGTAAAGCTTCCGGTTTAGATGGGTTTACAAGTTTATGTATTGAGATCTCCCCTCAACCTCTAGTTGTTCCAGAGTAAACGATTCAAGTTTGTCCAACCTTTCCCAATGGCTGATATCCTCTACTCCAGGCAACATTCTGGTAAACCTCTTCTGCACCTTCTCCAAAGCCTTCCCATTCTTCCTGTAATGAGGTGACAAGGACTGCAAACAATTTTCCAATGTAATTCAAAACTATTTTGTTGTACACGTTGTGAATTGAAACCTTGAGAGGTATGAACTATTTATTTCCCTGTTAATTTCACAAAAAGAATGGTGGGTGTATGGGACGAGCTGCCAGAGGAGGTAGTTGCGGCTGGGACTATCCCAACCTTAAAGAAACAGTTAGACAGGTACATTGATAGGACAGGTTTGGAGGGATATGGGCCAAATATGGGTACGTGGGACTAGTGTAGCTGGGACATGTTGGCCGGTGTGGGCAAGTTGAGCCGAAGGGGCTGTTTCTATGTTCATTGAAATTAATATTCATTAATTCCTACAGATTTTCTTTGATTTCAAATTCACAATGAAGCAGACAGAAACTTGAATCAACCCCAAAACTACGATGGTGAATATTAATCATACATAAAACTGATTACTGGATGGC
The DNA here is from genome assembly GCF_028641065.1 of Leucoraja erinaceus. Taxonomy (NCBI): domain Eukaryota; kingdom Metazoa; phylum Chordata; class Chondrichthyes; order Rajiformes; family Rajidae; genus Leucoraja; species Leucoraja erinaceus. Next base: position 21,274,666 of record NC_073379.1, on the reverse strand, counting down.
ATTTATTCTTATTCATTAATTGTTGATACTTCACTGTTAAAGGAGTTGGACAAAGTATCTTTCTTCTTTTGTTAAAAAAAGGTACAGAGTATTCTATCACCATGATCACAAGGAATGGCAGCGCTGGCTTGAAGGGACGACTCTTGGCTTACTCCTGCACCTATTGTCTATTGTCTCTCTGCAAGTTTAGATGTACACAAACTGCTGAAATAACTCAGCAGGACAGGCATCATCTCTGGATAGAAAGAATGGATGATTTTTTGGGTCGAGACCCTTCTTCTGGCTTGACCCGAAATGCACCCATTCCTTCTATGAAGAGATGCTGCCTATCCCGCTGAGTTACTCCAGCATTTTGTGTCTATCTTCGGTGTAAACTAACATCTGCAGTTCCTTCCAACACAAGTTTAGATGTACAGTCTCCTATTTTCTGTGATCCTGCTGTGATTTTGTTGCACAGAAGTGTCATATATACCGTCTGCATTGAAACCAGACCACAGACTAAAGCACACAGACTACAGTGTTAGCTATAAGGTTCAACATGCAAGTAGATTAAGTGTCCTGCCTTGCAAAAAATGATTACTCTATGCTATGCCTTTATGCACATAACATATTTGTTCAAGAGTCGAGAGTGTTATATGTCATATGTACCGAAACGGAACGGAATAAACAAAATTAATTCTCTTTCCTAACAAATATTTCTGTCTCGAAAATCTCAATTGACCTGGCATTCATACCATTTGAGTGAATAAATTTGAGATTTTCGCTACCCTCTGAGTGAAAAATCGCTTTTGTGATTTCAATCACAAATGCTCAGCCTGAATATTAACATAATACCATCTTGATCTACCTTCCCTCTCCAGAGATAGCAGTTTTTCAGTAGCTAGGCTAGCAAATCACTTGATCATTTCAAAAAAATACATTCTTTTTAACATTTGAAAGGGAAAGAACTCCGTGCAGTCAGCCTTCATAATATTACCTTGTTAGTCCTTGAATGATTCTAGCAAAGTTACAGTGAACTTCTCCTGGGGATTGACATCCCCAGCAATCTGCAATATTTCAGTTCATTCAATGTTCCACAGGGTTTCAGCATCACCCTCTCACTTCTGTGTTTCACCCTATTTAAGGTAAAGGTCTCAATTTTATAGGCCTTTTTGATTAATGTCTTGTACTTTATACATAACTTTTAGTAATCTGTGTACCAGGACACCTACTTCTTTTCACTCCACCATAGCACAACTGGCTCACAGCCAAGACATTTTATTCTGAATATCTTTCACAGATCCAATGTGAGTAACCTTGCACTCCTCAATATTAAGCAACAACTTTTGCAGGCTTGCCTACTCACTTCATCCTTCTATACCTCATTACAATATCCAGCTCCTGTCTACACATTTCCTTGTGTTTTCAAACTCAATGACATCTGGAAATGTACATATAAAAGAAAATTCTTAATCCATCATTTACGTCATTAATAAATACGGTTGGTGAAGACTTTGAGTGCTGTCTGAATGTGCTTCTATGGAATGAGTGCACAGCTTGCTTGTGGCTGTGTGGGAGAAGTATTTGCTGATGGGAATAATGGTTGCGGGTGGAGCGCAAGATTTTCTGCAGAGTGGCACACACATGCAGCTGGTAGAGCTGCTCTCACAGCTCCAACGACCTTGGCTTAACCATGTCCTCCGGCACTTAGCTATGGAGTTTGCCCATTTTCTCTGTGACCTTGTGTGTTTTCCCCCCGGGCGCTCCAATTTCCTCCCACATCTCAAACACATCAGGGGTTGGTTGGCTAATAGTTGCTCTAAATTATTCCTTTTACGGATAGGTGGTGAGGGAATTGGGATGGAGTTGATGGGAAGGTGAGTGAGAATATATTTCGAAAAATAAATGGGATGCAGAACTGCTCTGTGTGCCAGTACAAACTCAATTGACTGAATGGCCTCCTTCAAGATGGCAGCGACAGTGACGGATTGATGAAAAGAATGGTGCCAGTGAGCGAGTTGGGGGCTTATTTGCTGCGGCCTCATTGGCACTCTGGGTCAGCTGCAGGAAGCACCCCCAGGGCATGGAGGCTGAGTGATGGCGTTCAGAGGTGAGGGACGATGCGTTCACAGGGTGATGTTGGTGGAGGCGTTGGAGCGGCCAAGACAGTGGAGTGGGCCGCCAGAGGCCTTGAAGCAGCCTCAGCCTCAATACAATACAATGCAATACAATACGGTTTATTTGTCACATTACACATAAAGTGCAAGTGAAATGATATGTCAGCAGCGGTACAATTATAAAGAACACACACAAAACCACAATAAAAATTTAACATAAACATCCACCACAGCATTCATCACTGTGGTGGAAGGCACACAATTTGGCCAGTCCTCCTCCATTTTCCCCCATGGTCGGGACCTCAACTCTCCTCTGCCGTTGCTGCCGGCGTCCAGATGGTAAAAGGACAAGGTACAAGTCCAGAGTCAATTTGATCAGGTACTAATCCAAGTGGCTGGGCGCACGGAGTGGATGCGGCCTGCAGTGGCATGGAGCGGTGCAGCAGCAGTGGAGGGCATCGACACATCGCCTGGTTAGGACGACCCCTGCAACTCCGATGCAATGCTGGTGCCTGGATAACAGGCCTTTATGAACAAGTTAAGACTTTAACATCTTTACAAATATCAGACTTCAAGGGTACAAGATGGCACTTAAATGTGGCGACTCTTGTGAATGGACTCAGTGTAGGCTACTATCTTACACTCTTAAACTTAGTACGATTGTGCCTAATTGCCATTGAATTGGATGCAAATAAAGAATTTCACTGTACATAGAGAAACGTCACAATAATGGACCATTGATCCAGTTGATCATTGGAAAAATACAATGATGAAGACACAATAAAAGGCATGGCTATGCAGATGGTACTATTTATGGAAGCAGTTGGGGCACAAGCCCTAACCAACATAGGTCGATAGATATTTGATGCAATGGGAGAGAGATGGATTGCATAGGCTGTTAGATATTTGCCTCCTTGGGAGATTCGCCTGTATGGTCGTGAGAAGTTGCCCAAAGAGGTGTTCTTTTTTCTGGTCATCGCTGGATTTTCACCATTTTGAACATTTTCGGCGACCTGCTGGGATTATGACGGGTGCTGGCAAGTCACTGAAAAAATCGCGTGAGTGGGACAGGCTCTTCACTGTTGCTTAGTGCAGAATGATTTACTGGAGTTGGAGGCCCAAGGTAAGTTCACACCACTAAGTGCTGGCAGCTGTGTCAAACTCCGGTTGCAACAATTAAGCAATGAATCAGGGATCACAAAGTCAAATGGTGATTCTAAAGTAGGTGAAGCGAGCAGTGTTGGGCTGGCACTTCACGCTGATGCACTTTGCACACAAGCCCCTATTGTGTAGGAAGCATTGGTGTGAGTGTCAAAAAGCATGGGCGTCAGCATTTCTAGGTTTCCTGAAGCAAACCGCTGATACTAGTGTGGCGCCAACAACGGTCCTCAAGTGCGGTCCGAGGTCTATTCTCCAGCAATGCTGCTGCCCACTTGCACTCAAGCAATGACCATATTTTTAAAGTCCAACTGGCTAGCAGTCCTTTTTTTTCACAGAAATCGGGACTTTCTTGCCATTATATCAGATTGCCAGGCTGTATTATACTGCTGTTAAACCAAACAAGGCAACAGTCCTTGGGAGTTACTGATGGTTGTGATGATAGGACAGGTGGGGTGACAATGGAGCTGGTGAAACTATAATCAATAGTCTGACAGTCAGCTGCTTAGATGATAGTTTTTCTTCTCTGTTTCATTACTTTTTGTATTTGGAGAAGCCTTGGGGGGGTGGGGGGGGGGGGGGGGGGGGGGGGATGCTCATTAAAAAGTGACAGATAATGAAAGGCTTGGGTAGAATGTTTCCAGTAATAGGAGAATCTAGAACTAGAGGGCACAGCCTCAGACTAAAAGGACATACATTTAGAATGGAGATGAGGAGGGATTTCTTTGGCCAGTGCATGGTGAATGTGTGGATTTCATTGCCACAGACGGCTGTGGAGGCCAAGACGTTGCATATTTTTAAAGCAGAGATTGATAGGTTCTTGACTAGGAAGGGCGTCAAAGGTTACGAGGAATAGGCAGGAGAATGGGGTTGAGGGAAAAAATAGATCAGCCCTGATTGAATAGCGGAATAGACTTGATAGGCTGAATGGCCTAATTCTGCTCCTATGTCGTATGGTCTTCTTCATGAGGCCAGATGTTTTGCTGTAGTCTGTTTCCTTCTCCGCCGTAAGGAACTTTGAAGCATGATTAACGTGCGTTTTTCATGGTGGTACTGGTTGCAATTCCAATAATTCTTTGGCATGGTGAGAAATTGGTTTACTCGGAGTTATGAATGCCATTTCCAAGTCAGACAAACAAAGGATCCAGAATTCTACATTATTATATATTGTTTCATAATAATGTGAAATCAATAGGCTCAAGGTGCAGGAAACACTCAGCTGGTCAGACAACATCCAGGGAACGAGAAGCAGAATTAATGTTCCAGCTCTCAGTTCCTTCATCTTTGCTTCTATTTTAGTTTTTAAATGTCAGCAGGGTTTGATTTTCAGACCTAGATTCAAGATGTGCCTGAGGAGTTGAGCACGTGATACACTGAAGTAGGGTTTTGCCTGAGTTTAACATTGATGAAGATGCTGTCACTGGGTTCTACATACTCATTCAGTCGGATAGGAATTATCCCATGGGTTTTCCAGAAGAGCTGATGAAGCACTTAATGGCCTGGTTAGAAATTATGCCTTAATCAAGTTCACCAAATCTGATTTAAAGTTTTTTTTTTTTAGTTTTAGAGATACAGCGTGGAAACAGGCCATTCGGCCCACCGGGTCCACACAGACCAGTGGTCCCTGTACACTAACATTATCCAACACACACTCGGGACAAATTACTCTGTTACCAAGCCAATTAGCCTACAAACCTGTATGTCTTTGGAGTGCGGGAGGAAACACCTGGAAAACCCACGCAGGTCACAGGGTGAACGTACAAACTCCGCACAAACAGCACCCGTGGTGAGTATCGAACCCGGGTCTCTGGTGCTGTAAGGCAGCAACACTACCGCTGCGCCACTGTGCCGTCCAAATGTTCCCTTGAATGTTGCTTTTATTGTGTAACTTTGCACTTTATGGTTTGTTTGCTAGGTTTATTTACATAGACACAGCCATTGCACTTTAAAATGCAATTCTTTGGCTGGAAATAAAATTTGGACATCCATTCAGCATTTTGTCAATCTCATTGGTAAGTTTGGAAATCGTTTTCTGGGCATCTTAATACTTTTGAATGGCCAGATTTGGAAATCTGGCTGAAAAATTGGCTCTAAAAAGCTATTTCCAGTCTTCCCATCTTCCTGCAGGATTTGCAATGTGGTTTCCATTGAGCTCCTTCAACAAGTGCTTTTCCTGGACCCATTCCATTCTTCTGCTGCTTGCTTTGCTCTTTAAGTGGCACCTGTGACCTTCAATGCTCCTTCCTTCTCTGAGGTAAACATGTTATGTTCCTTGAAGCCTTGCCAATGGGACCATTGAAATGAATAAATCCATTCATACCAGGGAAGGCAGATTATGAACTCAAACTAGGTGTTGGAATGAAAACATGTTGAAGCATCCTACATTTACAGTTCATTCATCTTTCAGCCAGTGGACTATTCAATCTAATATGTTACATTTGGAACTCAAAGGAAAATATTGTAGATACTTGGTCTAAAAATAATGAGCAATATTCCGGATGTTGTCATCAAGTCATCCAATGTCTGAGTGAACATTTCTGGTCAATGGCGTTTCATGAGAATTGTGATGACAAGCAACATTGTTTCTGCTCCGAAGATAGACACAAAATGCTGGAGTAACTCAGCGAGACAGGCAGCATCTCTGGAGAGAAGGAATGGGTGATGTTTCAGGCCGAGACTCTTCTTCAGATCCTGAAGATTCTGTGATTTTGCTCCTCTTTCCAATAATTCTCCTTGTTCCACTGAACATTCTTGGTTTTCAAACCCATATCCTTTTCTGGCCGCATGTTTTAAAAAACACCCCTAGGGGAAAAAAAACTAATAGAGGATTCTTGCACTGTTCCAGTGTTGTAAATTCAACATGAAATTGCGTGTTTTTATAGTGTTTGAGTTCATTTGTATTCTTCCGATTAATGTTAAAACAGGCTGTTATCTGCAATGTGTCCCTTCATCATAGTGCTGCATGACAGGAAATCGTGCAGGAAACATTTGTAGAGACTGTACGTGGACTAGAATGAGCTCAACTTTAGTACATAACCATACATTGCTCAATCATTCATAAGAATAAGGAGCCTGAGGCAATAAAGTGGAGGCAGGAATGAGAATTCGACACCCAGCAGGGATAGAAGTAGGAACAACAAGAAATATGGAAACAAGATATATTTTCAATGAATTCATACAACCCATAAACTCATCCTAAATATATTTCTCAAAATAAACGTGGAAAGTGGATTTTTGAAGATTGCAGCCGAAAAGATTTGTTTTCTCTGGTTTAAATACATTTTGTCAGCTGAAGTTAAAATTGTCAAATCTAGCTGCAGGAGCTGAATGTGCAATGAACACAAACCAGCAAACTAAGAACCTACAACCTCGAGCCACTTAGCATATCTGTTGGAAAGTGCTAATGAAAACATAGAGCACAGCTAGCTGTTTGCCGAGAGGAAACAGACAGTATCCTGGTTTTCTGGTGTTAACTCATGAGTTCCACATGAGCCACCTTTTGAGACACTGTGCAGACTGCAGGTGACTCTTCACACACAGCATATTATTTATATGGTACATTAAAAATTGCAGACTTTCCAGGTAATAATTTTACAGGATTTCTGCAAGGTGCAGCACTGAAACTTTGAAAGATTTACTGTATGAAGCTGGCATTGAGAAAGTGGATTCATTTAGTATCCAGGAGGAAACGTTACTGAGCATGATGAGAGTTTGCTGACACAGAGATAGAGTCAGAGTGTGTAGGAAGGGACTGCAGATGCTGCTTTAAACCAAAGATAGACATAAAAAGCTGGAGTAACTCAACGGGCCAGGCAGCATTTCTGGAGAGAAGGAATGGGTGACGTTTCGAGTCATAGTCATAGAGTGATACAGTGTGGAAACAGGCCCTTTGGCCCAACTTGCCCATGCCAACCAAGATGTCCCATCTACATGAGCCATACCTTCCCGCACTTCGCTGATATCCTTCCAAACCTTTCCTATCCATGTACCTGTCTGATGTCTTTTAAATGTTGTTATAGTACCTGCCTCGATTACCTCATCTTGCAGCTCGTTTAATGTACCTACCACCCTCAGGTTCCTATTAAATAATTTCCCCCTCACCATAATCACCTCCTCTGGTTCTTGATTCTCCTATTCTGGGTAAAAGATCTATTCACCTGATCTATTCCCATCAATATGTTGTACACCTCTATAAAATAGTAAGATTACACGAGAACTTACCAGTTTGAAGTTTGATCTGTATTTTATGAGGTGTTACGATGAGGGATTACGTGAAGAACCCGTTCAGCACGCATGCGCGGCATACTTCAAAGCAGCGGTGTGGAATCACAGATAGACACAGTTATTGAAGTAAACATAGTAAAGATAAGGAGACATCAGTTTATGAATTTGACCCATATTATTGAGGGTGGGAGCGGAGGGCACGTAATCCCTCATCGTAACTCCTCATAAAATACAGATCAAACTTCAAACTGGTAAGTTCTCGTTTAATCTTACTATTTTACTTCGGAGTCACGTGAGTGATTCCGTGAAGATTTCAAAGCTCTGTGATTTCAAACCGTGTAACAGTTATTACTACATCACTGCCGAAGTCTTTGAGGGAGGAAGTGTGTTATCGTAACCAACCAATGAATCTGTTTGTAGAAAAACACAATGGTATTTTTTAACAATAACAACAAAGAAATTAAATTGCTCCCCTGGGCTTAAATTAAACATTTGCAGTCTGTAAAATCTTTCCTGCAAATAAAACAGGTTTTGCCAACGGCTTATTATAAAATTTCTGAACGGTCTTTCCCCCCACCATCCTGCTGTAGCCAGGATGTGGTTTATAGGCACGTCCATTCTTTTAGCCGTCGACGTGGATGCTGCCCTGGTGGAATGAAATTTGTACATGTTATTTTTTATCCCAGCAGCTTTTAGCACCTGCTTGAGCCATCTCGAAATGGCTCGTCATGCGTCCATAAGGTTTTTTATGACTGACCCACAAGGTTTTTCATCTCCCTCGAATATTTTGGTTGTGTCTATGTAGGATAATAGGGTCATGGCACATAACCGTGTGTCTGGCGGGTAAGCCCGGAATTCCACGACTGACTTAGGTGTTCTTGGTCTGCTCTGTTTGATCATTCCCTGGATAACGACAGAGATCTGGTCTGGAACTGTGAGCATGGTGTCCAGTCGCAATAGGCGTAGTGACTGGACCCTCTGTGCAGATACAAGTGCCATCAACATGAGTGTTTTGAGCATAGATGGTTCCAGGTTGAGGGATCTGGCTGGTGGCCATCCCCTGAGGCATGTCAGGACCACACTGACATCCCATATATGGGTGTACCTTGGTCTAGGGGATTAGAGTTGTAAATACCCTTGATTAGTTTGACCACCATCTGGTGGGACCCCATGGCCTGTTGTCCTGGAGATGGCTTTAAATAGACTGGCAGGGCAATTCTAGCTGTGTTGAATGCTCTGTAGCTGAGTCCTTCATCGTGGTGAAGGTTCGCCAGGAATTCCAGTACGTTGGTAACTGTAGCGGTTGAGGAGGTGGTCACTGTATCCAAGCAGTACTTCTCCCATTTTTTGATGCTGGACAAGTGCTGTTTTTTAGTGGATGTTCGGAGGGATGCTGACATGGTGTCGACGGTTTGTTATTATAATCCCAGTCCCAGAAGTGGTTTGTGCAGAATCCGCAACCCAGGAGTTTGATTTTTTCATGGCACGGGTGGCTTGTGCCCGGCACTGGGTGTTAACAACTCTGGGTCACTGGGGAATACCATCGGAGTTTCAACAACCATGTCATGGAGTATTGGGAACCATGGCTGTGTAGGCCAGTCGGGTACTATCAAAATACCTGAAGCAGAGTCCAATTGTACTGTGCGTAGTCCCCGGCTGATGAGGCAGAAGGGAGTAAATGCATAGAAGAAGAATTTCCCCAATCCAGCGCAAACGCATCTACCGCTGCTGCCTCAGGGTCTGGTTCCCAAGCGACATACATAGGTACCTGGTGATTTAGCCTCGATGCAACTAAATCGATATCTGCCGTGCCATATTGCTTGATAGCTTTTGTGAAAGAATTTTTGGGGGTTTTAACATCCATTCGATGTTGTCATTAAATTTACGTGACCTGGTGTCTGCCATTGTATTTAGCTTACCTGGCAGGTAAGTGGCTGATAGCCAAATATGTCTTTGGACACACCATTGCCAAATTGTGTTGACCAAGTTGTCGCATGATACCGATTTTATGCTGCCCATATGGTTAATGTAGGCCACCCCGCAGTATTATCTATTTGTAACCATACATGCAAGTGATGCATATTTATGCATATGCTTTTAAACCATAAAAGTCACCCAACATCTCTAGATAATTAATGCCCAGTGTAAGTCGTAACGATGATTCTGGGTTAGTCCATCTACTACTTGTGCTGGATATAGAGTTAGTTGCTCCCCAGTCTTGAGCACTGGCATCTGTTTGGATAACTGACATAGGGTTAGTGATGATAATAGGGCTGTAAACTATGCCAAATGTTTTTCAACAGGTTTGTTGCAGAGCCTTTCTTCTCTGCCGGACAGCAGAAGGCTCCCTGTGAAAGAAAAACCCGATGTCAGCTTACCTGACGGTCCATTCTTTCACCTCCATAGCGGGAGCGCCTGACTCCCGCTGTGCCGCTGTTGCTCTGCTGGACGTAATGCCGCGCATGCGTGCTGAACGGGTTCTTCACGGAATCACTCACGTGACTCCGAAGTAAAATCACCCATCAGGTCTTATCCTGGTTTGACTTTCCAAAATGCCATACCTCACTCAAATCTGCATTAAACTCCATTAGCCATTCTTCAGCCCACTTGCCAACCTGATCAATACCCTGGTGTAATTTTTGTTAGCCATCTTCTATGTTCCCAACTGCTTTGGTGTCATCTGTAAACTTACTAATCATGCCTTGCACATTCTCATCTAAATCATTGGTATAAACGACAAACAGCACCGCCCCCCGAGGCACTGCACAAGTCACAGGCCTCCAGTCTGAAAAACAATCTCCAACTACCATCCTCTGCATCCTTTCATGAAGCCAATTCTATATCCAATTTCTTAAAACACAGCTAGAATGCAGTGCAAGGGTTTGGTAAGCAAAAAACAGTGTGCTGGAGAAACTCAGCAGATCCACTGTGAAGACTAATGTAGGGTCCTGACCCGAAACGTTGTCTGTCCATTTCCCTCCGCAGATGCTGCCTGGTCTGCTGCGTGGTTCAAGATTCCAGCACCTGCAGTCACTTGTGTCTCCAAAGATTTGATAAGGTTGGCAGAAGTTTAGAAGGAGCAGACTTGCGGATGGGTCTCTGGTTGGCCCCTTGGATGAGGTGAAGAAGAAGACAGGGCTCTATTTGCATGGGCTGAGGAAGTCATCTACTTAAATGGCACATCAGATGGACACATTGCAATAATGGGACAATCTGCTCTTGTGTGAGAAAAGAAGTAACACTTAATGATGCTTACATAGGGAAAGAACATGTCTTAGTCAAGTACAATTTTTAAAAAAAAGTGCAAGGTCCACAATGGGTAGGTTGGGAGATCATACCCTAGCTTATGGGAGGTCTGTTTCACACAGTTTAAACGTCCATTTACCAAAGTATATATTGCTACAAAATGGAAACAATGTCAACCAATTGTTTTTATATGAGTGAGTACGACAAGATCTTGGAATTCTAACAATGTGTAAAATATCACGCTGTCACTATGATTATTTCCACTTTCAATATCTCCTCTGTGTGCAATCCCTATGGTTTCACAAGAGATCGAGGAAGGAGCTCAAATATAAGCTGACGGCTATGTTTTGGTATTTTCATCTCGCAATCAGCATGTTCTTTGATATCTTTATTAGAATTAGATGCAATGATTTTGTCTTAGATGCTGAATATCCTGATTAGCAGCAGTATCAGATAGCACCGTTCATGTGACTGGTTGAAGCGAAGTGCCTGAGAGAGAGAGAGAGAGAGAGGTGTTGATTTATCTACACGGTTACATATATCATGTGCTCACTCATTTTAAAATTGTTACTCAGTTTGGCATGAGTTAAATATTGAATTGGCATATTAGGGGGCGATGTCCTGTATGGGTATGGCTGCCCAGCCTGCAGCTGTCCATTTTTTTCCTCTTTTTAAAATTTTTGTGAGTTTTAGTGTTTTGTTTTTTGAGTTCTAGTCTTTTTCATGTGGGGGGGGGGGGGGGGGGGGGGGGGGGGGGGGGGGGGGAGGCGGAAACTGCTTTTCAGGGTCCCTACCTGGTCGGAGAGGCGGCTTTTCTCCGGGCAGCATCTTCAACCCGTCCTCGCGGCCTACCAACAGGCCTGGAGCGGCGTTTCCTGTTGGGACCGGCCAGAACCTCGGCTTCGGCGGTGGTACAGAGCTGGAGCGCTATCGCGGAGCGCGTGCTGCCTTGCCCGGGTCGCTGCGGTGGAACTCCGGTGAGCTGGGACCACCGAGAAAAACACTCGACTCCATCCAAGGACCCAAACAGGTAAGGCAGAGGTTCACCTGCACCTCCTCCAACCTCATCTACTGCATCGGCTGTTGTAGGTGTCACATTCTGTACATCGGCGAGACCAAGTATAGGCTCGGCGACCACTTCGCTCAACACCTCCTCTCAGTCCGTACTAACCAACCTGATCTCCTGGTTGCCCAGCACTTCAACTCCCACTCCCATTCTGAATCTGACCTTTCGTTCCTGAGCCTCCTCTATTGCAAGAGTGAGGCCCAGCGCAAATTGGAGGAACAACAGCTCATATTTTGCTTGGGTAGTTTACACCCCAGCGGTATGACCTCTAATTTCAGGCAGTCCTTGCTTCCTCCATCCTTCCCCTCCCCCATCCCAGCTCTCCCACAGCCTACTGTCTCCGCCTCTTCCTTTCTTTTTACCAACACCCCCACCCCCCCGACATCAGTCTGAAGAATGGTCTCGACCTGAAACGTCGCCTACTCCTTTTCTCCATAGATGCTGCCTCACCTGCTGAGTTTCTCCAGCATTTTTTGTCTACTTTCAATTTTTCCAGCATCTGCAGTTCCTTCTTAAGCATGCAATACTTTACGGCAATTAACCTGACTGAGGTTGAGCAGACAACACTGCAGACTTTACTGTTGAAGGTTGGAGGTCTGTTCCAAAGTAATCCACCGTGGGGCGTAAGAGATTAATATTGGAATGTAAAATAATAGAATACTGATACAACTTAAACCAGCCAAATTCCATTGAATATTCATGTATTTTAGGACTGTGGAAACACTCTGTGTGGTCTTTCCATATTTGAAAATAATTAAAATAAATCGCATTCTGGTAGGACATCTGTAAAGGATTTGTTTATGAGCAGTTCACATGGTCATTCGACCCATCGTCTACTCCGCCATTCAATCATGGCAGATCTATCTCACCCTCACAACTCCATTCTCCTACCTGCTCCCCATAACCCCTGGCTGTTTTCACTCATGGGACGATGGTGGAGAGAGTCAAAAACTTCAAATTCCTGGGAGTGCATATTTCCAATCTTTCCTGGACCCAGCACATTGATGCAATCACAAAGAAAGCACATCAGTGCCTCTACTTCCTGAGAAGATTACGGAGATTCGGTATGTCAAAGAGGATTCTCTTGAACTTCTACAGCTGCACAATAGAGAACATATTGACTGGTTGCATCGTGGTCTGGTTCGGTAACATGAACGTCCAGGAGCGGAAAAGACTGCAAAAAGTTGTAAACACTGCCCATGCCATCACCAGCTCTGACCTCCCCATCATTTAGGGATTTATCATAGTCGCTGCCTCAAAAAGGAAGCCAACATCAACAAAGACCCACACCATTCTGGCCACACACTCATCCCACCACTGCCATCGGGCAGAAGGTACAGGAGCCTGAGAACTGTAACATCCAGGTTCAGGAACAGCTTCTTCCCTCCAGCCATCAGGATATTAAACACTACAACCTCATAAGCTTTGAACTACAATAGACTATTATTATTTTTATTATTATTATTGCATTGTTATTGTTTGTTCTTTTTTTTCTGAGTTTTTGTTATATTATTTATTATGATCACAAATTCTGTCGTGCTGCAGCAAGTAAGAATTTCATTGTTCTATCTGGGACATATGACAATAAACCACTCATGACTCTTGACTCTTGACACCCATACAAATCAAGAATCAACCTATCTCTGCCTTAAAAATATTCATTGAATTGGCCTCCACAGCCTTCTGTGGCAAAGAATTTCACAGATCTAATTGACAATAGACAATTGGTGCAGGAGTAGGCCATCCGTCCCTTCATGCCAGCACCGCCATTCACTGTGATCATGACTGATCATCTACATTAAGTACCCCGTTCATGCCTTCTCCCCATATCCCCTGACTCCGCTATCTTTAAGAGCTCTTCTAACTCTCTCTTGAAAGCATCCAGAGAATTGGCCTCCACTGCCTTCTGAGATAGAGAATTCCACAGACTCACAACTCTCTGTGTGAAAAAGTTTTTCCTCATCTCCGTTCTAAATGGCTTACCCATAATTCTTAAACTGTGGCCCCTGGTTCTGGACTCCCCCAACACCAGGAACATGTTTCCTGCCTCTAGCTTGTCCAAACCCTTAATAAACTTATATGTTTCAATAAGATATCCTCTCATCCTTCTAAATTCCAGAGTATACAAGCCTAGCCGCCCCTTTCTATCAACATATGACAGTCCTGCCGTCTGGCGAATTAACCTCGTGAACCTATGCTGCACTCCCTCAATAGCCAGAATGTCCTTCCTCAAATTTGGAGACCAAAACTACACACCATACTCCAGGTGTGGTCTCATTAGGGCCCTGTACAACTGAAGAAAATCCTCTTTGCTCCTAAACTCAACTCCTCTTGTTATGAAGGCCAACATGTAATTCGTTTTTTTCATTGCCAGCTGTACCTGCATATTTACTTTTAGTGACAGATGAACAAGGACACCCCAGATCTCATTATACTTCCCCTTTTCCCAACTGGACACCATTCAGATAATAATCTGCCTTCCTGTTTTTGCCACCTCATATTTATCCACATTAAACTGCATCTGCCATGCATCTGCCCACTCACCCAACAGGTTCAAGTCACCCTGCATCCTCATAGCATCCTCCTCACAGTTCACACTGCAACCCAGCTTTGTGTCATCTTCAAAATTGCTAATGTTACTATTAATCCCTTCATCTAAATCATTAATATATATTGTAAATAGCTGCAGTCCCAGCAACGAGCCTTGTGGTACCTCACTAGACCCTGCCTGCTATTCTGAAAGGGACCCATTAATCCCTACTCTTTGTTTCCTGTCTGCCAACCAATTTTCTCTCCATGTCAGTACCCTACCTTCAAATCCATGCGCTCTAATTTTGCTCACTAATCTCCTATGTGGGATGTTATCAAATGCTTTCTGAAAATTGAGGTACGCTACATCACTGGCTCTCCCTTGTCCATTTTCCTAGTTACATCCTCAAAAAATTCCTTAATCAAGCATGATTTCCCCTTTGCAAATCCATGCTGACTCGGACTGATCCTGTTACTGCTATCCAAATGTGCCACTATTTCATCTTTTATAATTGACTCCAGCATCTTCCCCACTGCCGATGTCAGGCTAACTGGTCAATAATTCCCTGTTTTCTCTCTCCTGATTTTCATAAAGAAGTGGGATAACATTAGCTCCCCTCCAATCCACAGGAACTGATCCTGAATCCATAGAACATAGGAAAATGATCACCAATGCGTCCACGATTTCCAGAGCCACTTCCTTAAACACCCTGGGATGCAGGCCATCAGGCCCTGGGAATTTATTAGCCTTCAGTCCCATCAGTCTACCCAACAACATTTTCTGCCTAATGTGAATTTCCTTCAGATTCACCACCCTCTGACTGTAGAAATTCCTCCTCATCTCCTTCCTAAAGGAACATCCTTTAATTCTTAGGCGATGACCTCAGGTCCTAGACTCTCCCACTAATGGAAACATCCTCTCCACAAACATTCTATCCAAGCCTCAATTCAATTACAAAATCATAAAAAGATGGAAAATGTATTTTTACTTTCTCTTGTCGTATCAAGCAGGGGTATCTGAAGGGCTTTCTGTAGGAGTGTGATCTACCTGTATCTCACAAAAGTAAAGGGGATGCAAAATTGTGGGATCAATTTCCTGTATCCTGGGGATCGAGGTTGAATTTCCACCTTGGTCTTTTGGGGTCTTGGGTGGCTGATGAGACCAATGGAGGAACAAGTGATTCTCCACATAGCCGGGGTAGGGGCTGGGCAGATGAGTGGTCTGTGAGATGGTCTACTTCTTCTGTTGCCTTCTGTGTGCCCCTGGTGCATGTACTCAATGCCATCGACACCATCCAAAATGTTCCTTCTCCACTCTCTGCGGTCAGAGGGCCACAGCTTTCCAAGAGTCAGTTTGGATATTACAGTCTTTGAAGGAAACTTTGTGCACATCCTTGAATCTTTTCCTCCATCTGCCTTGGAATTTTTTCTTATATATATATAGTCAGGTTTCAGAAGCATACAGGAGGCAGGAACCTCTCCCATCCAGTACACCATGAGTTTTGTGTCAGGCCCAGGGGCGTAATTTTTTTAAATTCCTTTTCTGTAATCATCCTTTGCAGGTGCTGGTGGATTTCAATGATTCAGTGATTTCTTTGCTGAGAAATTGCTGCTGAGATATGAGAAGTGATCTATATTTTCCAGGGTCTCACCTGGAACCTTTATTTTCTGAGGGCAATGTGATACTGCAAGAATAGGTTGGTATTGGATCTTTATTTCGTGCTGGACAATAGGAACCGCAGATGCTGCTGAACAGAAAAAGACACAAAGGGCTGGAGTAACTCAGCGGGTCAGGCAGCATCTCTCAAAGACATGGATGGGCAACGTTTTGGGTCGGGACCCTTCCTTAGACTAATTGTAGTGTGGGGGACGGAGGAGAAAGCTGATAAAAGTTTTAACCCACCTTTCTCACATGTTTCGTCTATTCCTTCGTCTATTCATCTCTGGCCTTTGTCCAACCATCTGCCAATTGAAATCCTCCCTCTGTTGTATCCACCTATCACTTACTAAACTTTATCCTACTCCTACTTTTCTTCCAGCTTTCTTGCCAAGCCCCCACACTAATAAGTCTGCAGAAGGGTGCAGACACAAAACATCACGTATACATGTTCTCTAGATATGCTGCCTGACCCGTTGAGTTACTCCAGCACTTAGCGTCTTTTTGTTTGTAAACCAGCATCTGCAGTTCCTAGTGTCTACATGGTGACTAAGGGAGCTGCTCTGCAGCCACTAGGAGGAGATGATTGAGAAGGATGGCAGCAATGATTTTCCCTGAGGCAATCAATTGAACTTGTCTCCTTGCTTGAAGATGGTCATGAATACATTTGACTGAGCTGGGCCTGTATTCGCTGGAGTTTAGAAGGATGAGTGGGCACCACATTGCAACTTACCGAATAGTGAAAGGCGTGGATTGAGTGGATGTGAGAGGATGTTTCCACTAGTGGGAGAGTCTAGGACCAGAGGTCATAGCCTCAGAATGAAAGGACATACCTTCAGAAAGCAGATGAGGAGGAATTTCTTTAGCCAGAGGGTGGTGAATCTGTGTAATTTATTGCCATGGAGGCCAAGTTCACTAGGTATTTTTAAAGCAGAGATTGACAGATTCTTGATTAGTACGGTTGTCAAACGTTATGTGGAGAAGGCAGGGGAATGGGGTTGGGAAGGAAAGATAGATCAGCCGTGATTGAATGGCGGAGTAGACTCGATGGGCAAATGGCCTAATTCTGCTCCAATGACTTATGAAATTATGACGAGGAAGATTTTTGGCTGGAATTTTTCAAGACTATATTTGAGGATTTCAGGGGGATTATCAAAAGTTCTCAAAACTTTGGGATTTTAAAGTTGAAACACAGTTTTCTTATTGATCAGATGCAGTGACAAAGCTGGCCCAGAAAGTCTGCTGTGGAATGGAATTAAGTGCACTTATGTCAAGAACAGAGTTGTTGTTGAGGAAGTCAGTGAAGTGTTCCCTTCCGTAAGTATTGGCTGTTTCTCTGTCCCTGATGAGCATGCAACAAAAAAAGCTTTTCACTGTATCTCTGCACACATGACAATAAACTAAAGTAAACTAAATTCAACAATCACCATCTTGATTTCAAGGTTGTAATTTAATATTTGCTGACAATGCAGCAGTGAACAATGATTTGGAACATTCAGAGCTTGCAGCTCCAAATTCCTGGGCATTAACATCAATAGTTAACATATGATGAGTGCTTGTCGGCACTGAGCCTGTACCCGCAGGAATTTAGAAGAATGAGGGGGGCTCCCATTGAAACTTACCGAATAACCATATAACCATATAACAATTACAGCACGGAAGCAGGCCATCTCGGCCCTACAAGTCCGTGCCGAACAACTTTTTTTCCCCTTAATCCCACCTGGCTGCACTCATACCATAACCCTCCATTCCCTTCTCATCCATATGCCTATCCAATTTATGTTTAAATGATACCAACGGACCTGCCTCCACCACTTCCACTGGAAGCTCATTCCACACCGCTACCACTCTCTGAGTAAAGAAGTTCCCCCTCATATTACCCCTAAACCTCTGTCCCTTAATTCTGAAGTCTTGTCCTCTTGTTTGAATCTTCCCTATTCTCAAAGGGAAAAGCTTGTCCACATCAACTCTGTCTATCCCTCTCATCATTTTAAAGACCTCTATCAAGTCCCCCGTTAACCTTCTGCGCTCCAGAGAATAAAGACCTGACTTATTCAACCTATCTCTGTAACTTAGTTGTTGAAACCCAGGCAACATTCTAGTAAATCTCCTCTGTACTCTCTCTATTTTGTTGACATCCTTCCTATAATTGGGCGACCAAAATTGTACACCATACTCCAGATTTGGTCTCACCAATGCCTTGTACAATTTTAACATTACATCCCAGCTTCTATACTCAATGCTCTGATTTATTAAGGCTAGCATACCAAAAGCTTTCTTTACCACCCTATCTATATGAGATTCCACCTTCAAGGAACTATGCACGGTTATACCCAGATTCCTCTGTTCAACTGTATTCTTCAATTCCCTACCATTTACCATGCACGTCCTATTTTGATTTGTCCTGCCAAGGTGTAGCACCTCACATTTATCAGCATTAAACTCCATCTGCCATCTTTCAGCCCATTTTTCCAAATGGCCTAAATCACTCTGTAGTTAAATAGTTAAAGGCTTGGATAGAGTGGATGTGGGGAGGATATTTTTACTTGTTGGAGAATCTAGGACTAAAGGTCATAGCCACAGAATTAAAGGACGTTCATTTAGGAAGATGAGGAGGAATTTCTTTAATCAGAGGGTGGTGAACCTTTGGAATTCTTTGCCACAGAAGGCTGTGGAGGACAAGTCAATGGAGATTTTTAAGGCAGAGATAGATAGATTCTTGATTAGTTCGGAAGTCAGGGGTTATGGGGAGAAGGCAGGAGAATGAGGTTAGGAGGGAGAGATAGATCAGCCATGATTGAATGGCGAAGTGGATTTAATTGGGCTGAATGGCCTAATTCTGCTCCTATCACTCATGACCTTTTGACCTTAAGGAAGACTTGTCCTGGGAAAAGCCTATAGATGCGGATGTTGCACCAGTGCTTCTACTTTCTTACAAGTTTAATGAGATTTGTCAAGTCTATGGATACTCAAACTTTTACAGATGTTCTGTGGAAAACATCCTGATGGATTGCAAAACGGCCTGATATTGCGATTCCAACTGACAGGAATGCTGGACATTACAGTGAGTAGTGGAAGCAGCTTGGTTCACCTTGGGCGCAGATGTCCCACCATCAAAATCATCTACATGAGGTGCTGCCTGAAGAAGGCTGCATCAGTCATCAAAGATCCCCACCATCCGAGCCGTGCCCTCTACTTACTGCTACCTTTGGGCAGGAGGTACAGAATCGTGATGTCCCACACCAGCATGTTCAGGAACAACTACCTTCCTCCAGCTTTCTGATTCTTGAATCAACCTACACAACTCTAATTCTACCTTGACAATGCAACACTATGGCCCACTTCCTTCACTATTATGAACTTGTTTACTTTTGCTATTATGCTTACGCACTAATATCTTGCTTTCTTAGTATAGTCTTTCTTTTAGATTTTTATATGTAATTTATATATAATTTATGTATAATTTAGATAGATACAAAAAGCTGGAGTAACTCAGTTGGACAGGTAGCATCTCTGGCAAAAAGGAATAGGCGACATTTCAGGTCGAGACCCTTCTTTGTATAATATATTTTTGGAAGTTTGTCTGACCACTTGTTGTGACCACTGCCCAGTCCATCATTGACTCGGACCTCGCTTCCATCGAGCGGATCTATCGCAGTCGCGGCCTCGAAAAGGTTGCCAACATCATCAAAGACCCACACCATCCTGGCCACACCCTCATATCTACGCTGCCATCAGGTAGAAGGTACAGGATCCTGAAATCTGCAACATCCAGGTTCAGGAACAGCTTCTTCCCCACAGCAATCGGACTATTAAACTCAACTTCAAACAAACTCTGAAATATAACAGCCTATTGCACTTTATCTGTTTATTTATGTGTACATTACAATGTAATGTGTAATGTGCTGCAGCAAGCAAGAATGTAATTGTCCTATCTGGGACACATGACAATAAACTCTTTCTTGACTCTTGACTCTTGAGTGCATGTGCCTGTGATACAGCTGCAAGCAAGATTTTCATTGTATCTACATGTCACTGTAATTGTGCATACAACAACAAACTTGAACTTAAAGAATTAAAATCATCTTCTCATAACTGGTTGCAATTGTTACCGACGTTCCAATATCACAAAGTTCGGCTGTAAAAGGTTGGCATGTGATGCGGGATTGCTGGTTGCTAAGGTTTATATTGAATTTTTCTGCAGTGCTAAGCATGTCAGTGATCTGAAATCCAGCTTTGAATTTCAGGAGATGGCATATCCAAAACTTTTGCTCCATGTACCTACAAGATGTTTAACATTGCTCAGGGCTGTAAATAAACGTCTGAAGAATTGGCCTGAAGTGCAGTTGTACTTGATTCAGCAAGAAGAAAGCTGACTCCAACTTATCTGGTATTCATGAAATCTTATGAAGGTGGATTATATTTCCAACCAGATTCATAGCTCTAGTAAACTGATATTCTCAGTCTAATGCCTAAAGCTATGTTCATGTTTGAAGATGTAAGTGAGATTTTAAGAATATTGCACCTTGAAATTATAGAATCGAATAATGAAGTCATGGAATTGTATAGCACTGTCACAGGACTTTTGGCCCAACATGTCAATGCAAAGCATTGTCCTTTTCCATACAAATCTAATATTATCTTTATTATCTATATACATACTAATCCCACTTAGTGAACCTGAAATCGGTGAATATCTTTGACAAATGTGATGAACCAAATCTTCCAAAAATTGTAATCTGTAGTTTTGTCATTTCAGTCAGCAATCTATTTGTGGATTGAATATTTAATATCAAGACAACTCCTTGGAGATGAAATTGAAACAGAAATTTGCAACAAACTTAACTTCAGTGAGGCTTGAGAGGAATTTTACGACTTCGTACTGGTGAAGCACAAATGTCTTGAAAGCTGCTAAATCAAATGAAAATTGGACGTGTAAAACATCTTTTTATATCTGTGTGCAAGAGAGCTTTGCACTTCATTAAAAGTAACGTACTGTACAATGCAATGTAATGTGTAATGTAAAAGGTTTTTCTTTGCTGCACACATGATCATTTACATGATACTGAAATAATTAAATGTGCTAGCAGAAACGATTGTATCCATTTTGTCCTTGGAACTACACATCTATAGATATCAACACAATGATTTCATCGATTTGTGCAGAGGTCAGGCATTCGAATATCTGATCTAATCCTGTTTCAAAACATACGTGGGGTTTTGGTCTGTGGATCAGCTGGCAAACCAACAGCCAGCACGGATTGCTACAACCCACATCAAAATTCCAGGTCCATCACAGTGGTCCTACATCTGAATGGAAGCCAACACGCAAACAGATCGCTACCTTGAAAATATTTAATGATTCCTCTTCCATTGTCCTCTCTGGAAGAAACCTCCAAAGATTCACTGTCATCAGAAAAAGATAATTTTATCTCTGTCTTAAATGAATGAATTCATTTTTTTAAACAGTGATCTCTGCTTCTAGATTCTCCCACAAGAATGATCCTAGGAATGAGTAGGTTAATTTATGATGAGCGTTTGTCGGCACTGGGCCTGCACTCGCTGGAGATCAGAAGAATGAGAGGGGACCTCTGAAACACAGAATAGTGAAAGGTTTGGATAGAGTGGATGTGGAGAGGATGTTTACACTAGGACTAGAAGTCACAGCCTCAAAATTAAAGGACATTCTTTTAGGAAGGAGATGAGGGGAAATGTGTTTAGTCAGAGGGTGGTGAATCTGTGTAATTCTTTGCCACAGAGGGCTGTGGAGGCCAAGTCAGTGGATATTTTTAAGGCTGAGATAGATAGATTCTTGATTAGTATGGGTGTCAGAGGTTATGGGGAGAAGACAGGGAAATGTGGTTATAAGGGAGAGATAAATCAGCCATGATTGGACAGCAGAGTAGAGTTGATAGACCAAATGGCCTAATTCTACTCCTATTCCTTATGACCTTCTGACAAGGGCAAATATGCTGACCACATCCACCTTGTCAAGACCTCTCATTACATAATATGTTTTCATCAAGTCTTCTCACACATTAGTCCAGTAAACCCTTAATCAATTGCTTCCAAAGGATTATATTCTCCCAAAAAGAAAGAGAAGTATATTGTACACGGCACTCCAATTGTGCTCACACCAGCTTCTGATACAAATGAAGCAAAACTTTCTTACACTTTAATTTAATTTCTCTCAAAAATTACTAAAATGTTGGTAGCTTTCCCAGTTACTGGCTGCCTTTCAGCCTTTTGTCATTGATGCACAAGGACATCCCGATTCCTCTGCACCTCCCAACTGTGATCTATCATCTTTTAGATAATACGGTTGTTTTATTTCCCTTACTTAAGTGAACAATCTCACCTTTTTCTTAATTTGTTTGGTATTTCCACACTCGATTAATGAATACATATTCTGTTGTGCTGCTGCATGTTTAGAATGTCATTGCTCTATCTGAGACTTATGACAATAAAACACTTGACTCCCTTTGTATCCCTTTCTGAGCCTAATGTCAGCTCTTGGATCTATGTTTGGACCAAGGCAGAGATCAGGTCTGGAGGTGAAACCCAGAATATGCATCATTGGGTAGCTTGTTGGGGAGCAGGTTCATAAGGCATAGGTGCAGATTTAAGACATTTGGTCCATTGAGTCTACTCCACCATTCAATCAAGGCCTATTTACCTTTTCATCTCGATCCCATTCTCCTGCCTATTCCCCATAGCCTTTGACACCCTTACTATGAATTCCACAGATTCACCACCCTCTGACTGAAGATATTTCTCCTCCATCTCTTTTCCAAAGGTATGTCCTTTTATTCTGATGTTGTATCCTGTGGTTCCAGACTCCCCCACAAGTGGGAACATTCTCTCCACATCCACTCTATCCAGGCCTTTTATTAGTTGGTAAGTTTCAATGAGGTTACCCCTCATCCTTCTAAATTCCAGTGAGTACAGGCCCAATGCCTTCAAACGTTCATCAAATGTTAACCCAATCATCCCTGGGATCATTCTCGTAAACTTCCTCTGGACCCCCTCCAACGCCAGCATATACCTCTTCAGATATGGGGCCCAAAACTACTCACAATACTCCAAATGTGGTCTGGCCAGTGCCTTATAAAGCCTCAGCATCCCCATTTTTATATTATACTCGTTTGAAAATAAATGTTAACATTGCATTTGCTTTCCCTATTACCGATTCGACTTGCAAATTAGCCTTTTGGGAATTCTGCACCAGAAATCCCAGGTCTCTTTGCACGTCCAATTTCTGAATTCTCTCCCCATTTAGAAAATAGTCTACGCCGCTATTCCTACTACCAAAGTGATGACCGCACACTTTGCTACGCAGTATTCTACCTGCCACTTCTTTGTCAACTTTTCCAACCAGTCCAGCAGAATCCCTGCTTCCTCTACATTACATGCACCTCCATCTATCTTCATATCATCTGCAAACTTGGCTACAAAGCCTTCAATCCCCTCATCCAAAACATTGATATACAACACGAAGAGCTGATTGATAATGTTGCCGATGACCTTTGTCCGAAAATAAGCTGGACCATTATGAGTTGAAATGATTCTGTCCTTTTTGTAAACAGGATATACCTGGACAGTTTTCCACGTGATCAGGTAAATGTCATTGTTATGACTCCACTGGAGACGCTTGGCAGGAGGATTTGAAGATTAGGTCTTCATTATTGCAGCTGTAAGGCAAAAAATAAACTGCCGGAGGAACTCGTCGTGTCAGACAGCATCTATGAAGGGAAATGGACAGATGATATTTTGATTTTGGACTCTACTTCAGACTCAACAGTATACAGCTGTAGTGTTGGCTCTCAGCTGTTGATATCACATTGAGTGTATTGGTGGGGATTTCAGGAGGTATCTGAGAAGGTTCACGGCTTGGCACCTCAGGCTGAATATGGTTGTGTGCTGTTGGTGAGAGTCAC